>NW_015630418.1:323193-364886 GCF_001515625.1 Sinocyclocheilus rhinocerous | reverse complement strand
TGCTGCTGCTGCTGCTGCTGATGATGATGATGCTGATGATGAGGCTGCTGCTGCTGATGATGCTGATGCTGCTGCTGCTGATGATGCTGATGATGAGGCTGCTGCTGCTGATGATGATGATGCTGATGATGCTGATGCTGCTGCTGCTGATGATGATGATGATGATGCTAATGCTGCTGCTGATGCTGATGATGATGACGATGCTGTTGCTGATGATGCTTATGACGATGATGCTGATGCTGCTGATGATGCTCATGATGCTCATGATGAGGTTGCTGCTGCTGCTGATGATGATGATGCTGATGATGAGGCTGCTGCTGCTGATGATGCTGATGCTGCTGCTGATGCTGATGATGAAGCTCATGTCTCTCTGTCTGCAGCTCAGGGTCTGGTGTTTCCTCCGCTGGCGCTCTGGCTGACCGTGGCTCTGGCTGTGTGTTTGCTGGCTCTACTGGTCGCTCTGGCCGCCGTCTGCCGCAGGAAGATCAAAGAGAGCTGTGAGGAGATGAGAGCCGGTGAGGAACACATTACATAACCATAGTCTACATCTCTGGATCCTCATCCACTCTTAACGTGTGCGGCTGAGTTTAGGCCTGGTCTCATTCTCAGATGTCATGGCCTCGACACACTTTCATATTATCGTGTATTATTTTAGACCGGCCTTAAACCAGCTGTGGTGGGTCACTCTAAATGTCCAGAAGTCAAACTTCATGCCACTAGACACAATTCTGGCTACACGAGGCCTACTAATGAGAGAATGTTTCAATGGTCTTTACTCCTATATATAAATATGTAGTAAAGTATAATAAAGTCTGTGTGTGTGTTAATGTTAATTAAGTTACATATATTTAATTTTTAATTATGTAATTAAAATAATACAATTAATCAATATGATAATTAATTAAAAATCAATAAAATTAATTTTGAAATGTAAAAATAATAAATCAATAAATTACATTTAAAAATAAATCATGAAATTAATCACGTTAACCACATGATTAAAAAAAGTTATACAATGTAAAAATTATAAGTTGAATTAGAAAAACATTGAATAAAAAGGTGTATATGAAAATACATTGAAATATACATTTAAATATTACTTGAAATATTAATATTAATTAAATTACATATATGTAATTTTCAATTATGTAGTTAGAAATAAATAATAATATAATTGATATTAATATGATAATATTGATAATTAATTCAAAATAAATAAATAATGAAATATAAATAAGAATAAACCAATAAATTAAATTTAAAGGGTCTTCGGATGCCCATTTTCCACAAGTTGATATGATTCTTTAGGGTCTTAATGAAAAGTCTGTAACATCGTTTGGTTAAAATTTCTCAATGGTAGTGTAAAACATCACCCATTTAACCTGTCAAAAACTCCTCTGTCCCCGGCGAGCCGTTTCGGTGCATGTGCCTTTAAATGCTAATGAGCTCCACTGACCCCGCCCCTCTCTTCTGTGGGGTGATGCGCAGTTCTCTGAGAGATGGTAAACTTTAACCGCATTCATCGTGAAACTTGCTAACTAGTACATTATTAGGAAAGGTGATTTGCTAAATTAATTAAAAAACCTTATACTCACTTCTTCTGTAGGTGAAGCGGGATCACGAATGATTCGCATGAACATAGACACATTTATGTAGATCGGGGGCGCATTCCCTTGAAAAACGTAATCCACTGCGTCTTCAGCGGCTCAGATGTCAGGAGTAAATGACGACTGCTATGTTCATTATTACATCCAACAACAAAACACCTCAATAACTCAGGAGTCATTCTGTTCTACTCCTGCTCCGCCGTCGAAACAATGGAGGACTGTTTACAGCTCACTCAGGGCGGGTCTAAGATAAAACACCAGTGTCAATCAAACAATCGTGGGAGGGGCCTGGGTCTATGTGACATCACACAGACAAAAATCTGTGAACGGCTTGATTTTAGAAAGGGGTCATGATTCATCAATATTTAAAAAAAAAACACTGGGTGGATTTTTATCATTACAGGGTGGATGTGTACACACTGCCAACACACATTTCAGTTCAAACAACATGTAAAAGTGAATTTTCCATCCGATGACCCCTTTAAAAATTAAATCATGATATTAACCACGTTATAAATTGAATTTAAAAAAAGGAGAAAAATTATATATGAAAAATAAACACACACACACACACACACATATATATATATACACATTTAAAAAAATTATATTTAAATATTGTAAATACATAAATAATTTTGTAACACTTTACAATGTGTCATTTGTTAACATGAGTTAATGTATTAACTAACATGAACGAACAATGAACAATATTTATTACACTGTTTTTAATCTTTGTTAATGTTAGTTAATGAAAATACAGTCGTTCATTGTTCGTTCATGTTTGTTCACAGTGCATTAACTAATGCTAACAAACACAACTTGTGATTTTAATAATGCATTAGTAAATGCTGAAGTTAACATTAACTAAGAATAATAAATGCTGCAGAATTATTAGTTCATGTTAACAAATGTAGTTTTGTTAACATGAGTTAATGTATTAACTAACATGAACGAACAATGAACAATATTTATTACACTGTTTTTAATCTTTGTTAATGTTAGTTAATGAAAATACAGTCGTTCATTGTTCGTTCATGTTTGTTCACAGTGCATTAACTAATGCTAACAAACACAACTTGTGATTTTAATAATGCATTAGTAAATGCTGAAGTTAACATTAACTAAGAATAATAAATGCTGCAGAATTATTAGTTCATGTTAACAAATGTAGTTAACTAATGTTAACTAATGAACCTTATTGTAAAGTGTAACCAATAATTTTTAATAAATCAAATGAAATCATGAGATTAATCACCAAATGTTTTATTATATTATATAGTGACAGCCATAGTTTTCTTGCTTTTAGCTGTATGCATCTAGCAGTACTATAATGGTACATAAAAAAGATACAATGTCCACTTAATAGAAAGTGAATATTTTTCAGATAATATTTAAAACAATGTAATACATAAAAGTCTATGTATCAGCTTTGATCTTAGAAAGGAGGTCCCTCACAAGGGAATAACCATGTTTGGGGGTCCGTGAAGCTCAGGTCCTCTGAGCTGAATGCTAAAGCCAGAGGAGTCCCGTTCTGCCAAAACCCCACTCTCCTCCAGTGTTGCTGAAGTTCATTAGCGCCATGAGATAATTAGTCGAGCCGTGTAACTAGGGAGCGCAGAACTTGGAGGTTGAAATGACAGGAAGAAAGACTGATGTGTGGAGGAGAAGTGCTGGCAGAGAGATAGAGATGGATTCAGCCGTCACGTGAAGGGAACGAGAGGCGTAATGAGGTCTGTGTGTGGAGCAGGAGACATTTAAATAAAGGTCATTGCAGCACTGCACGGGACTCCTGGGCTTTTAAAAATACATCTACAGCTGCGAGACAGAGAGTGGGAGAAAGAGTAAATATCTGGCCGGAGAACCACAGCAAACAGTGAAATGGAATGGAATGAACGCGTGGTGAGACCAGAGCAAATAAACCAACTCTTTCTCCAGTAACCCATGCAGGAATTCTGGAATAAGATTCGGTGAACGGGTCAGCAGTCTGTTGAAGTAATTGAGTTGTTGAGTGAGCCAGATACTCCGCTTTCCCATTCCACTCCTGCTGTTCTCGTCTCCCCGTCAGTGGCCTGGCTTTTGAGCTGAAATGTGGCACTGTAATTAGTCTTTTCCACGTCTGAACTTGCTGCTGTTGCAGCTTGTCATCAGCTTTTAGTCAATAACATTTTCAGTTTGGCATGGCTAAAACTGCAGAAATGTTTTGCAGCTTAGCTTACTGTATATTATACAACTTCGTTTATTAGACCACTTATTAAGAAATTAATTGTATATAAATAATAAAAATACTAATTATTTGGGTAACACTTTATTTTAAGGTGTCCTTGTTACACATATTGCATGTATTTACTATTATAATAACAATTAATTATGCATAATTACATGCAAGTAACCCTGAGCCAAACCCTAATCCTAATCCTAACCCTAACCATAAAGTAAGTACATGTAGTTAATGAATATTACTCATACTTAAATGTATAATTATACTGTAACAAGGACACCTTAAAATAAAGTGTAACCATTATCTGTATAAAATAAATTATTAGGAATGGTTTCAATAATATTAATTTAATAATAATAATTAATATTTAATAATAATATTTATTGTAAATATAAATATTTGTGTGCAGTTATATAAAATAGATTAAATACAATTATTTATATAAAATAAATAATTATATTAAATGGCAATTCTGCAAATAATAAACAAATATAAATATTTATATGAAATTATATAAATAGATTAAATAAAATTATTTAAATAATTACATTTAATAGTTGAAATAATATTCAATATATTAAATTATACCATGGTCTGTCTGAATACTCGATTCTGATTGGCCGGCAGGTATGCATTAAAACCGTTTAATGAACAGGTAGTTCCAAGTCAGTTTGATCATTTTTCTGTATTAATGTGCTGCTTTCGCCAACACACACACACACACACATAGAGAGAGAGAGATTGAGTGTGTGTGAGTGTGTGAGGATGTGCAGAAGGAGTGAGTGAGTGTGAGTGTGTAAGGAGGTGTAGAAGGTGTGTGTGTGTGTGTGTGTGTGTGAGTGTGTAAGGAGGTGTAGAAGGAGTGAGTGTGTAAGGAGGTGCAGGAGTGAGTGTGTGTGAGTGTGTGTGTGTGAGGAGGTGCAGGAGTGAGTGTGTATGGAGGTGTAGGAGTGAGTGAGTGTGTGTGTGTGTAAGGAGGTGTAGAAGGAGTGAGTGTGTGTGTGAGTGTGTAAGGAGGTGTAGAAGGAGTGTGTGTGTGTGTGTGTGTGAGTGTGTGAGGAGGTGCAGAAGGAGTGAGTGAGTGTGTGAGTGTGTGAGGAAGTGCAGAAGGAGTGAGTGTGTGTGTGAGTGTGTAAGGAGGTGTAGAAGGAGTGAGTGTGTAAGGAGGTGCAGGAGTGAGTGTGTGTGAGTGTGTGTGTGTGAGGAGGTGCAGGAGTGAGTGTGTATGGAGGTGTAGGAGTGAGTGAGTGTGTGTGTGTGTAAGGAGGTGTAGTGAGCAGCTGCAGATAGAGTGAGTGTGTCTGTGAGTGTGTGTGTGTGTGTTTGTGTGTGTGAGGAGGCACAGTGTAATAGATGCGGTCTGCTCCGCTGTGGCTGCAGGTTCTCTGCAGGAGATTGGTCTGGACACTCGTGTCCTCAGACTCGGTCAGACTCTAGCGCTCACTAATTAATTTTTCCTGATGTCATAATGTGTGTGGAGAGTTTGAGCGGATCCTAACCAGAGCGAGCAGCTCCAGAGATTGGGCTGTTATCCGGATACGGGGCCCGAGAGCCACCACACAGCCAAATCAACAATCAGCTCTCTGATCTCAGCTCTGGCCTCCTGCTTCTCTCCATTCAGTTCTGCTCCTCCTCACTTTTGATCAAATGTTTCCATTTATTCATCTCAATGTGAATCATCGGCAATCCTCTATTTGGGTTCGATAACAATATTTTCTTAAAGGTATGAAATAAATATGTATATAAGTACAGGATAGATGGTTAATTTCTGTGGCTTCTGTCTTCATAGAATACAGAAATTATATTATTTATATCAAATAATAATAATAATATCAAACAAAAATAAAAATGAATAAAAACGATAGACGTATTTTAAAAAAAAACTAAAAATGGACAAAAACGCAACAACATTGCTTTAAAATTAACATGAATACAGCAAATACATATAAAAACAATTCAGAATATAAAAAAAAAAAAAAAACTATATTAATATGTCATACTAAAATAACACTGGGTGTAGCATGTTGTATAGCACACTTGCATTTTCCATAACCTTAAAAATAAATAAAATAGAAAAAATAACATAAGATAAATAAAACTGTGATTGTGTGAATAAAATGCATTAATCTTGTTATAATTGTCCTTTTATTAATGCATTTGCCAACATTGAACTAGTGTTGCATTGGTTGGCTGTGAGAAGAGAAAAAAAGGGGATGTCATGTAAAAAAAAAATCACATTGGATTAAATGTACAGTAGACTGTAGAGAAAGTGATCGCAGCTCCTTGACATTGTGTAAAGCGTGTGATTTCAAATCTAGTGTATTTTAGAGCAGACATCTTTGGAAAGCTTGCTTGACTAGTCTTGATCTTTTCACATGGATTTCCTCCTGTGGGCCACAAAGGTTGAATGTTGGCAAAATCAGACATTTTCAGACTTTCCTGAACTGCGTCTGTGAATGCATGTCTGTGCATCTGCCTCCTGAGGAAAATGATGTGACTGCATTTGTTTGGAGACTCTAAACTCATTCCTTCTCGTCTGTTTTTCTCCTCACAGAGGAAGAAGCGAAAGAACTCGAGGAAGCCAAAGAATTAGAAGAAGCCAAATCAGGTCAGTTACTTACGATATTTTGTAGAATTGTATACGCCAGTTTGGAATTATTAAGGCTTTTTAATGTTTTTGAAAGAAGGCTGCATTTATTTGATCAAAAATGCTGTAAAAACTCTATGTGAATATCTGTTAAACTATAATTTATTTCTGTGATGCGCAGCTGTATTTTCAGCATCATTACTCCAGTCTTCAGTGTCACATGATCTTCAGAAATCATTCTGATGATTATTAGAAACATTTCTGATTATTCTCAATGTTGAAAACAGTTGCGCTGCACAATATTTTTGTGGAAACTGATCAATTTAATTTTTCAGGATTCACAGATGAATACAAAGTTCAACAGAACAGCATTTATTTTAAATAAAAATCTTTTGTAACATTATATACATGTCTTTACTGTCACAGGAATAAATTATTTAAAATATATATATATATTCATATAGGAGCCAGTTATTTTAAATGGTATTATTTTTTTTCTCAAATTACGGTGAGTAGAAGAGACTTCTTTAAAAAAAAAATCTGACTTATTACAATCTTTTGAGCGTTAGTGTAAATGTACAGAATAATAGTTGTGTGTTCACATGACAGATGTAAAAGTCTCCACTGCCAATAGCAGAAGATATGATGAATGCTATACTTTTTTTGGTAGATATCTCTTATATTAATGCTCGCTATTCTGGGCTCTGGCCCGACAGTCAAAAAGAGTCATGGTTGAGTCCCTTAATGGCTCTCAATGGCGTTGTAGTAATTATATTTAATGTGAGGGTAAATGCGAAACGAATGTGAAGAGCGCAATAACAGGACTCTAGCCCTGAACAGAGCTGATCTCTCTCAGCTGGACTCTGTCTCTCATCGTCTGATCTGGATCCGTGGCTCTCGAGAGCGTTTGTGGCTGTATTAATTTAAAATGGGGTTATGTGGGTGGATTTTCGTATTTGTCTGAACAAAAACTACAGACTGGATTATTGAAAATGAACATTCATTCTCTGCCAGCAGGAGGCGCTTTTGGAACGTCAGAAATATAGAATAAATATAGCCTATATTGACGAGGCAAGTCCACTGATGAGTTACCAGCGTGAGCCTGTGTGCAAAGGCTGTGTAATTCTAAACTTTAAAATACATTTATTTTTAGTTATTTTAACTACAAATTTAAATAAAACTGAAAAAATTATCCTTAATGGCTCTCAATGGCGTTGTAGTAATTATATTTAATGTGAGGGTAAATGCGAAACGAATGTGAAGAGCGCAATAACAGGACTCTAGCCCTGAACAGAGCTGATCTCTCTCAGCTGGACTCTGTCTCTCATCGTCTGATCTGGATCCGTGGCTCTCGAGAGCGTTTGTGGCTGTCGAGCGTCTCAGGTGAAGGCCAGAGTCCGGCTCGCTCGCCCTGTGGCTTTAATGCCATTAAAGATTCATTTGACTCTTTTAGTCTGATTGAATTATTCAGCCTGGTCGTGAGCAGCAGAGTTAATACTATGGGATTTTAATAAGCAGGCAGGTGAAGAGGGTCAGAGAAAGAGAGGAGAGAAAGGCTGGGGGCAGAGAGTCAGACAGAGGTGTGCGTTAATTACAGCTTCAGATGCATAGTATTTTCATCTCCTTCAAGCAGGGTACACAAAAAGCACGTTCAACTCGGACCTGGGCCGCCTGCAGGATTTCTTTTGAGGGATCAGTGAGAGTAGAACGAATGTGTCACACGTTTTAAACTCAACGAAAGACAGTTGAGATACAGGTTTTCACAAAAACAAAATAAATTATAAAATAACAAACCTCACAATTGAGCGTTTAAACCAGGGGTGAGCCAGAACTATAAATTATTATATTAATTTAAAACGGGGTTATGTTGGGTGGAAGTTAATTTAGAAAAACGTTTGGAGCATTTTTTTGTTCGTTAAATTTTTTTTTTAATAACGGCCAGCGGCAGACTTTGATTAATTGATTAATTTAAATAAAACTGAAAAAATTATGAAAAGGCAATTATACATTTACACACTAAGGATTATATCAACCACTAAAGTAACTGTGTCCTCTACTTGGTTCCTTCTCATAAATGAGTAAGTGGCATTTAAAACAATTATAAACATGTAATACACACTGTTTCTCAAAATTTAATTACAGCTTCAGATGCATAGTATTTTCATCTCCTTCAAGCAGGGTGCATATCCAATCGTTTGTGCGGAGAGTGGAAGCTAAAGCGCGCTCGGCAGCACACGGAGGCGCCGGCGCGATCACTTGCATTTTTTTCTAATGGTGCAAACAACTTAAAATACGCAGCCATTTTTGCTCATAAAAGTAAGAGTAATACATCATTATAAACTGTAAAGGGTCTGGTTTTATTTGTGTGCACTCACAATATCAACAAAACGTTGTGCTTTTATAAAATAAAGAAAACAAACACTTTCTGCCGTCTCAGTCTTGAACAGGAGCGCTTCACACAATCTAAGAAAAAAAGGTACAAAAACTGTCACTGGGGCGGTACCTTTTCAAAAAGGACACTTTTGTACTTTTTAGGTACTAATATGTACACTTTAGGTACTTATATGTATCTTTAAGGTACCAATATGGACTCTTTAGGTACAAAGGTGTGCCTTTTGAAAAGGTACCGCCCCAGTGACAGCTTTTGTACCTTTTTTTCTGAGAGTGCAATGATGAACCTAAACTCAGCGAATTGCCTCACAGACATGATACAAATATATAGAAAGCTTTAAATTACTACTTTAAAACGAAATTATTCAAATCGAAAATGGAAACTCTTTCGTTATGTAATCCGTGCATTACTCTCTAAAGGCACATCCAATGAGGAGATGGCGAGTCATTTTTTTTTCATCACCATAATTGATGGATGTCTAAAATATAAAAATAAGGAAAAGCCTAAAACAGGCCCGATTATAATTTGCGTTTTATTTTATAATTACATAAAATTAATTTGAATAAAACACAAATTATAATGGCATATATGTAAAACTTTGTCCTATAATTGTATAGCTGCTTTTTCTGATTTTTATGTTGCTCTGTTCTGAATACCTTAAAATTTAAAGGATTTGCTGCAACACAATTTTGTATGATATGTGAATTATTTATTAGCCTATTTTTTATCCATGCAGCAAATGCTTAAAAAAAATTTTTTAAATTACTTTATTGCATTCCAGACGATTTTAAAGTACTTTTCACTATAACGGGTAGCTTAAATGTGAAACATTGGCATGAATTCGTTGTATTCCCATTTGTAAAATAGCCAACAAATTAATTGTTGTAGGCTAACCCGATCTCATGAAAGTGCGTATAGCACGATTTTCTGCTTCTATTTGGCATAATATTTCTATGTAGAAATTGACTTTGGTTGTTGTAGGCTAACCCGATCTCATGAAAGTGCGTATAGCACGATTTTCTGCTTCTATTTGGCGTAATATTTCTATGCAGAAATTGACTTTGGCATGCAAAAGACTGATAAATTCATAATTAACGGCATGGGTTCGACAGAAATATGGCACACATAGGCCTATAATAACTGCTGAAATGTTTGCGGGGCAAATCTCAGATCAGTCTGAGCGCTCATGACTCACAGTGCAGCCGTACACCTGCAGGCACCACTGACTCGGACGGTTGTCGTGGTAATAAACACTGTAAACAGCAACAGTTCGCATGTCAGCGCTTGATGCGCATATCCTATATGAAAAGCATTTTAGGGGGCCCTTGGCTTTTGGGGACCCAAGGCGGTCGCCTACCTTTTCCTAATGGGTAAGTCCGCCCCTGGGTGTGCGTGCGTGTGTGTGTGTGTGTGTGTGTGTGTGTGTCAGATGACGTGCTGAGTTGACAGGCTGGGATTCCCTCGTGCCACTTTAGCATCAGCACTTTCTCATTTGACTCTTATTAGACTCAGAGTCATTACAACTCTGTTGATGCGTGCGAATGAATGTTTGGCACACAGAGATTCGATGAGAGTCGATAGTGAACGCAGCGCAGCTTCCCAGAAAATGTTGTAATTACATAGTCATAAAAAATTTGATCACTTTTCCCGTATACTTAATGCAACAGGTGTCCACATTTAATCGCAAAGTATTGTTAGGAAGTTGTTGGCATGCAAACTTTTGGCATTTTATAAGCATCATTACCACATTCATCCATCCATCCATCCATCCAAAAAAAAAAAAAAAGTTATTTTAGAAAAAAAGTAAATTAAACTAAAAAAAAAAAAAAGTTATTTGAAATAACATTAACTAAAATAAAATATAAAAAAGCTTATTTTATTTCAGCTAGTTGACAAGGCAACATTTCTCCTTTTCATGTAGTTTACCTGGATGTACTTAAAGGGTTAGTTCACCCAAAATGAAAATTCGTTCATCTTCGGATATCTTAATTTGTGTTCTGAAGATGAACGGAGGTCTTACAGGTTTGGAACGACATGAGGGTGAGTAATTAATGACATAATTTTCATTTTGGGGTGAACTAACCCTATAAATAATAAACTAAAACTGATCAATCTGAAATAAAAATTAATAAAAATATATCACCATATTTAAAAATAATAATACATGGCCAAAAAAAACCTCACACACAAATAAATTACTAAATCTAAACTAAAATTAAACTTAAAATAAAAAATACAAATAATAAAACCATAATAATTTAAAAAAATGTTTATAGTGTGTCAGTGATTCTAAAATAACACTGGTAGAGATCAAATGTGATGCTCTAGTCTTATTCTTTGCATTTCTTTAGAACTAATTCACTGTACTGATTTTCATATATTAACACACATCTGGCCTATAGAAATTTGTGTGTTTATGTTTATATAAGACATTTCTGGACACATATGTCATGTACATGTATATTCATCCTAAATGTCAGTCAATACATGCTGATATATAATAAGTAAATGTAAAAGATAGACATGTATTTTGTGTTTCTTCACTACTGAATTTCTTAGACTGAAGAACTCATAAATCGTAATAATTGTCATATTACTAGCAGCATTTTTATTCCACCTTCACTGTGGGTAATAAACACCTAAATGTGACATTATTCCCATGTTATTTTTATAATTTTATTTCGACTTCTGTCAGCAGCTCTCATTCTGCTTCATTCAGTTTATTGTTTTAAATACAAGTGAGAAATTTATGTCTCAAGCATAAAACGTGTAGTCTCACAAAGTTGAAATATGAGTAATTACTGGGGTTTTTTTGCTGAAATTTAATAATTTAATTAATTTTATTTTATTTAATTTAATTTTATTTAATTTTATTTATTTATTTTTATTTTATTTTATTTTATTTACTTTTTTATTTTTATTTTTTATTTTTTTTATTTTACTTTATTACAAATTGTAAATAAAACATTCCAGAAACATAATGTTGGCAGGTTGGATTTTTCTCAAGCACAATCTATAAACAAGATTATTTACACTTCAATTGTGAAATATTGTAATGTACAGATACTTTTAAAACCTTAATAAATGGTCTGGGTTTGTTGTTGCTTCACAAACACTTTTTACTGTCATTTCGAGGCTGTTGAATCCTACCTAGCAGCTTTCACAGCGCTTCTAAAACTTTTATTTAGTCAGTATTTTTGTTGTAGCAGAAGATTTGTTCCTGCAGTGTTACGGAGCTGAAACCGAAGCGCAGTGTTGTGTGAAACGCTCTGTACGTGCTGGGCTGCTTCATTTTCACTCACACACACTCTCTGTCATCGCTCCCATCGCCTCGCTCAAGGCTGCACCTTAAAGAAGGATGGCTTTTATCACAGCCCTGTTTAAAGATTAAACCCAACCAGCTTATCATGCTGTTCTTGCCTTTGAGAGCCGATGGCTAAAGATCGTTTAATTGCCTTTCCTGAATGGTTCGTTTTGCGTGACAAATAGTCATTTATGCCGACAGGTCAAGGACAGGGTCACTTTATTTCGCCCCCTACTGGACAGAATATGTTAGCTTTGTGTAAACATGCTTTCAATTGACCACAAACACACTGACAGTGATTTTATCAGCCATGCAAATATTGTTGAAAAAAAGGAACAGAAATCAACTTTATACAAATTATGAATGTCTATGATGCATTATAATACATATTGTAAAATACTTCTAATTTCTGTTGAAGTAATGAAATATAAAAAATATAGATGTGTTTAAAAATAATAATTATAATAAAAATTTCAAAAACATAATAAAAATGTCTAAAAATTAACTAAAATGAAGATAGAAAAATTTGGACAATATTAATAAAACTAATAAAAATGACAAACACAACAATATTACTAAAATTTTAACTAAAATGAAAATAGAAAAATATTGACATTAACAGAAACTAATAAAAATGACAAAAACAAAAAAAATTACTAAAATGAAAATAGAACAATTTAAGCAACAAAAAAGTAATGAAAAATACAAAAACAATAAAACAATTACTAAAATGAAAAAAAAAATACTAAAACGTAAAATTAAAAATGACTAAAAATTAAAACAAAATAAAATATTATTCAAAATAACACAAACTATAATAGTACATCAGTGATGCTAAAGTAGCAGTTCTAAGCATTCAGACTTATGACTTATGCATGACCAATGTTTATAAACAGTTATAATACATTATAATATCTACTTATTCATTGTCAATATTTTAAATATTATAAAACATAATAAAACAAAATAAGATAAATCTGGTGTTGATCATGTTGTAATGCATTATACTGATATTAAAGGTATAACCAGGAATGCATTTGTATTGTTATGTTTGGGGTAATTTATGAGCAAACACAGCTGATATTATTATGAATGCATTATAATCCATCAATAACACATTTAGGGTGCATTATACATGCAGAGTGTTATGAAACTTCCATTGTGTGATATGAAAGTATCTCCTCTGCTAAGAGTTGCTGCTGTAAATAAATCTGATCAGTTCTGCTCACACACACACACACACACACACATACACACACACTCTCTCTCTCACACACACACACACACACATACATACACACTCTCACACATACACACACACTCTCTCACACACACACACACACACACACATACACACACACTCTCTCTCTCACACACACACACACACACATACATACACACTCTCACACACACACACACACACGCCTCATAACAGCCTCATAAGCTCCCGTTCCTCCCTCATACAAACATTAGAGCAGAACATTCAGAAGTGCAGTCGCCTCGTATCCTAATACATATAATCATATCAGTGAACGTAAAGCATCTTATAAATCATGACCCGGTTGGTGTCATGGTTTTATCATGAATGTGTGCAACTTCCATAGATGTGAACAAAACACTAACCCTGAGTAATTAAATCTTGGCATGTAACTATGGAAGCTGTATGTAAATACATGTGCACATATTACATTTCCATACATGAAATATATTGTCAGATGAAGTGAAAACGTATATGAAACCTATTAAAAATGTGAAAATATCTTGCCCATACGAATATGTATGCTTTTGTGTGTGTAATGCATTTTTGAAAATGTATGTCATATACATGTATATCCATCCTAAAACCCATCAATACATGATGACATTAGTAATATAAAATTAGTAAGTATTAGTAAGGATATTAGTAAATATAAAATATTTTTAAAAAATTACAAAAGAATAAATATAAGTTTTTGTATATGGGTCAAAGACGAAAAAGGGTTTAAGCATAAAAACAAAAGTGTAATACTGCTTTAAATTGTTGTTTTTCCCCCAAAAAATTAAAAAAGTTTTCTGTTTAATTTAATTGCAATTTTGTTTTTGTTTTTCCGAGCAAAAAAATAAATATCACACATTTTCCCTGATTTACAGAAGAGACCCAGTAAAATGTCATTCAGTGTAACAATCTTGTCAGGCATATTTACAACAAAAATCTATTTATAACATTAAAAGACTAATTACGTTCACCCCAAATACTAATTAGTTGTAATTTTGCATTTTTTAAATTTGCCACTATCCTAGGTTTTGCCCATTTGTCAGTAAGAATGTTTTACCCATTTAAAACAATAAAATTTAATATGCTCCCTTATTCTTTTATATATTTGAATATGTACAGGTCAGAATAAGCATGCTGTTTGAATTTTGACATAAATATTGTGTTACACTGAATGACAATGTAACATTATTTCAACCAAATTTTGACATTTTATTCTCCAAAAACTAATTTGAAACCTTAAAAGTAGACACTTTACTTACATTTAATGTGCTTTCTATGGACATAAAATCACTTTTGTAAATTTCTTTTGATGCAGACATCTTAACGTCTTTGACCCATATATGTCATTTTAATTAAGTTGCTTATATAAATAAAATATATTTAATAAATATATCATTGACGTGGTTGCTACATACAAAAAATAATCATATATGTAACTTATATATTAATTTAATTTTTGTTTAGTTTTAGTTGAATTACTAAAATAAAAGTCTAAAAGATGAAGTCTATAAGAAACTATAAAGAAATACAAGTCTATAAAGAAATAAAAAAACAATAAAAGTGACAAAAACACACAGCAAAATAACTAAACCTTTACTTAAAATTAAAACATATACAAGAAATTAAAGTCATAAACTATAATAGTATATCAGTGATATTAAAATAACACTGTTCAAAGTGTTCAGACTTTTTGCATGGCTGGTGCTTATAAAGGCACTGTAATTTTTTCCTCTATTGATGTCATTGTTATAGATTTTTTTCATGCCATTCGTGCCGTGTCTGTCTGGCATGGGATTGCAACCCTTGGCAACAGAACTGAGCGCCCCAGGGATCTCCATTCATCCGGCTCTGTGTGCCCATGTGTGTGTTTGTGTTTGCATGTACACAGTTAAATGTCACACACCGTGGCACCTCTGAAAAACAGCAGCTGATAACACAGGTCTTGTGTTTGAGTATTGGGCAGCGTGTAATGATGTTGGGTGTAGACGGCAGTTTGCTCTCCGGAGAGTATGAGCCTGAGATGGTTGTTACTAGCTCAGACCAGCTCAATACTGTGTGTTTTTTGTATTTTTTACTAGCCTTGAGTTGTTCATGTCCTTAAAGAAAACTCTCTTCTTCTCTCTTTGTTTCAGCTGCAACACCTCTAAAGAGCTAAAGTTGGAGACCACAGGTAAGACTCTTTATCATTTAGCTCTGGCCAAGATATTCTGCTGTTTCACTGGTATATTTATGATCGTTTTTATTGTTTTATATGTTTTCAACAAAATCCATTTCTTTTCTTTTCTTTTCTTTTTCTTTTTTTTTAATAGAAGAAGACTTTATCGAAACAAAATATATCACATTTTTTTCAAAACTGAGCATTCTGGGAAATTACGAATCCTTGTAACATGGTCCATTTATTTTATTAAATGTAATTTTTTTATGTAATATTTGAAAGAAAGTAACGAGTGGCCAAGTATGGTGACCCATACTCGGAATTTGTGCTCTGCATTTAACCCATTCAAAGTGCACACATACAGCATGAGTAGCAGTGAACACACACACACACACACACACACACACACACACTATGTGGGTTCGGTTCTTGCTCAAGGGTCTCACCTCATGTCGTGGTATTGAGGGTGGAAGAGAGCTGGTCATTCACTCCCCCCACATACAATCCCTGCCGGACCTGAGACTCGAACCCGCAACCTTTGGGTTACAACTACGTCCGACTCTAACCATAGGCCACAACTGCCCTAATATTTATTATATATATAATTGTTATACATAAATGTATAGTAGTTTTTTATGTGACAATTTTTTTTTAGGTTTGATAATTCAAAGATTCTGAAAATGCTCCATATTATGTCTGTATGGTTATAGGGAATTTATACTGAAAAATTAAACACAAGTAAATAAATAAATAAATACAAAAATAAAAATCCTTCAAATTCTTTCTTTCTTTCTATCTATCTTTCTTTCTATTTATTTATTTAAATTTTACAAATATGTAATTAAATGATTTAAAATGTAAAATATTTATAAATATTTTCTAATGTGTATTTATAAACATATACATGTATTATACAGTAGGCTATAATACAAACTGATATATGTTTGATATTTTAAAGACTCTGGAAATGCCCCATATGTTGTGTGTAGGGTTATGGGGAATTCATACTGAAAAATTAAAAACTAAAAGTAAATAAATAACTTTAAAAAAATCCTACAAATTCTGACAATATTGTATTTATTTATGTATTTATTTATTTGTTTATTTATATAATTTTACAAATATGTAATTAAATCATTTAAAATATGAAATAGTTATAAATATTTTATAACGTGTATTCATAAACACATATATGTATATACAGTATAATACAAATTTCTATAGGTTTGATATGTTGTGTGTACGGTTATGGGTAATTCTTACTGAAAATTAAAATTATTCCTACAAATTCTTACTGTATTATTCCACTTTAATTCAGCTTAAATTTACCATTTTGCATCCTGCTGCCTCACTTGAAATTCTGGAATTGGATCGGTGATTAAAATCCATTTTCAATTGAATTGGCACACAACCCCGTCTGTGACAAGTGTTTTCGAGCAGCATGCTCTGCGGCAATCTCCATTTTAATAAAGCGTCATTATCTTTATTCTGTGAAGGGCGTTCAGAAGATCCCGAAGTCTTGACATTCTGCTTCGAATAATATCCACTAGGTCAATGGTTGCCATGACGAATTCATTTCAGTGTCAAGTCATTAAAGTGGCCTGGTGGACTCTCCTCTGCCCTACCATGCTAAGCCTGATTACTGCTAATCGCCAGCCCTTTGAATCATTAAAAAGCCAGACACAGGTGCAAACGTATAGGGACGAGGTTGCAGGACAAAATCTATTTGAAACAGAGGGGGAGTTCGAGAGAAGAAGAAGAAAAAAAAACTGCCTGTTACTAAGACAAGGAAATTAAATGGCATAGTTTGCTTTCCCAGACACATAGGAGGCAGACTGACACACTGACATCGACAAGTCACACTATTTTTAACTGCCACTCTCATGTCTTAATTACAAAGTAAAGAATAAGTGATTCCGTCTCTCGTGTGAGAAATTGGCATTGTGAAATTGGCCAGTGCTCTGTCTAGAGATGTTAGATTATGTTCTGACAAAACACAAACATCGTTTAGATCACAGCAAATGGAGTAGACGTGTCCATCATATCTAAAGTAACCAGGCTTGCTGAGATTAGGAATATTGCATTCATATTATCGTCATGTCCAGATGGTAGTTTTCTAAACTCAACACAACAACAATCTTACTTTGCTTACTTTGTTCACTGTGCTGAGGAGGAAGACTGACCCAGTGTCCCTGGTGATGTCCAGTGTGCCCAAGGCAACCTAAACTGCTTTGTTTCCAGATCTGTGTTTGTTTGCACTAGGGTATTTTTGGAAATTGCATCATGAACCCTTGTAAAAGGCCTGAGGACTTCCCTAGTTTCATAACATCATCCATCTCTGCTGTTCTTCTGAGAACTGTGGGTCAGATTCATACAAATTAGATGTTCTTGACCTGCAAGAGCTGTTTGGGAGTATTTGGGTGCATCATATAGGAAGGATATCATGTGAGTCTTTATTCAGAGGGAACGATGTAAATGAATGAGGGAATGATCTTTTTCGGCGAGAATTTGCAGTTCAGTCTGTCCTGCTGATGAAAAACGTGTGTGATTTTGTTTTTTTTCTAAATCTTGTTTGCATTAAGATGATAAAAAGCTGATTTAGTTATTGCTTTGATTTGATTACTTAAACTAATATTTTTAAAAACAGGAGAGGTCCAAGGATTGAGCCATGGGGGTTTCCATGTGTCATTGGGATGATTTCGATTCATAATTGCCTGCTTGTATGTAATAAACCCTAAATATGGCCTAAATCAGCTGAGGACCATCTCAGGGGTCCTCTCCAGTTTTCTAGTCTGTCCTGGTGCATATTGTGGTTGATGGTGTCAAAAGCAGCATCTAATAATAAAACTAGCACTGATATTTTCTTTGAATCGTTATTTAGGAAGGACATATGAGTCTTTATCGAGGGGAAAAAATGTAGATGAAGTGATGAACAGGACCTTGTGACCAGCGTATGTTTTTTTTTTAAATAAATGAATAAATCAACAGCCCTTTAAATGAGCTGCAGCCACCTAATGGTCTTTTTGGGAAGGTTGGCGAGGAGTTGCAGTACAGTCTGTCATGCTGGTAATGAATGTGTGAATTATCTTTTTCTAAATCTTGTTTGCATGCAGACTTCTGCATGACTCTGCATGGAATGATTTAGTTATTGCTTTGACATGACATGCACTCAAATTATGTTCTGGGGACACTAAAATATGTCTTTATTGCTACTGTAAATGCAGCCATAATTGATAATCAATAGGAAAAAAATCTATTTATGACCATATTTTATTGGTTAATTATAATTTGCATTACCATACACTTTTTAAATACCGTATTGTCCCGAATATAAGACAATATTTTTTTCTTGGAAATACATCTGAAAAAACGCGGTCGTCTTATATTCAGGGTCGTCTTATATTCGGGCCAATACGGTAGTAGTAACATCTAGATAATTATATATATGGATTTTAAGAAAATATTTAAATAAACTTTTAAGTAATATTTATTATAAATTCACTAAAGAGCTGGAATTCAGTATTGATATTATTATTGCTCTTTTGTTGGTTTTGATTGCTTCTATTTTCATAATGTGTAAGTCGCTTTGGATAAAAGTGTCTGCTTAATGACTAAATGTAAATTTAATGTAAATGACATGACCACTGAATCTAAGATTTTTTTTAAAACAGGAGAGGTCCAAGGATCAAGCCTTGGGGGTTTCCACATGTCATAAAGGTCCATTTAGATTCATAATTGCCTCTGAGGTAATCTTGCCGTGTTTGAGGTAATTGTCAAAACACTATTTAATGATATTAAGACACCAGGTGTATCATTGTTTGAGCGTTGTTAATAAAATCAAAATTTGCTTGAGTTGAGTATTTTTATTATGTGAGTTGACTATATTTTATTATAGTTTATGCCACTGTTGCGATTATTAAGTTTTTTTTTAAACAGGAGAGGTCCAAGGATTGAGCCCTGTGGGTCTCCACATGTTATAGAGGTCTATGTAGATTCATATTTGCCTGTTTATATGTAATAACCCATAAATCAAACCTAATGACCTAAATCAGCTGAGAATAATCTTAGAGAGTCCTGTTCAGTTTTTCCAGTCTGCCCTGGTGCATATTGTCGACAATGTCAAAAGCAGTACCAAAATCTAATAAAAACCACCACTGATATTTTCCTTGAATCAGTATTTCACCTAATGTCATTTTGTGTGTTTACGAGTGCCGTCTCTATGCTAAACTAAAATCAGATGGGAAACTGTCCAAGTAGCCATTTGAGTCTAGGAATGTGTTCTGCTGACTGAGAAAAAAACATTCTCAATGATCTTGCCTATAAAGGGAAGATTTGAAATAGGTCTGTAGTTGTTTAGTACAAAATTATCCAGATAGCTCTTTTTTTTTAGGACCAGCTAAAAACTGCAGTATTCAAGACAAAGGAAGGATGCCTGAAAGGAGCCAATAGCTATTTTTAATAGGTCAGTTACTGGACAGTTAAACACATTTTCAAAGAAGGATGTGGGCAGCAAGACAGCAGGTCAACTGTTTAAAAATCTCGCAGTGTTTTGTAGGCAGTTGCCTCAAACCCAGCCAAAGTATTTAAATGATTATGTTGTTGTTGTTGTTGCGGGGCTATATAACCTCAGTGCTACATGAGGATGTGCTGATCTCTATTGTAATATAATTGATTTGGTGAGTGAAAAATGTTGCATTTGCTGTCAGACAGCAGATAACAGGCAACCTTAGTTTAGAGGGTTAGTTAACTCTGAACCCTTCTCTGTACCCTTCAATATGTCCACAGTGGCAAAAAAAAATGTGCAGGTGTTTCTGTAATGTTTAAAAAAGGTCTTTCTAGCAGTGCTTAGATTCATTAGCATGAAGACTGTCTATGTTTCATCAGCTTTCCATTTCTTTTCATGTTTTATACTTCTGTTGTATGACTCATTTGACATAGATTTTAAGTGTTGTTTTCCCCCCTTTTAATCTAACATCATCCAACCATGGAGTTTATTTAATTTATTAAACCAGGTTTCTCTCATTTGTTCCACCAAATTAAAATATGGTTGCTTCTTAATTTCAAGTGGGCACAATTGACATGAATATGACTGTGTAGAAAAAAAAAATCTTGAACAAATTTGTTGTTTTTTAAATTATTTTTGCTGGAAAGACTTAATGTAATTGGGTGTAAAAGTTTTCAGTATAATTAAGTTCATTAAACATTTTTAAGTAGTTTGTTGTATTCTCATTTACTAAACTTTTTAAAAACAGAAATAGATATAATTTAAGAGAGATTAAATGTAGGACAGATGAACAATTACAGTAACTTAAAAGAAAGACAATTAAAATAATGTGCACTGATGAATTAAATCCAGGAATGTGCATTAGAAAGTAAAAAGCATAAATTTTTATTTCATGTTGACTTTACAAGTGCTGACTTTACTGTATCTGTGTTCGGCCTCATATCAGTCTCAGACTGACATCTAATCGGGAGCAGATTAGATACATGTGCTCTGCGCCTTGAGTCGGCCCTAGTCCTTCTATCACTTATCAAAACAGAAATAGAGGAAGCCACAGGCGCACTGGGTTCGCTCTTGTTCTGGGAACATTTGTGAATATCAGTGCTATTGTAGTAGTCCTAGACTGCTCACAGCTCCTAGAGTTAAATTAAAGCAAAGGGGTGAACGTGCCTTCGCTGTTTTAGGCCCCAAACTCTGGAACAGTTTACCAGTTCATATTAGATATGCTCCTACTTTACAAGTTTTTCATCTTTACTCAAAACGCATTACTTTTCCATTGCTTTCAATGTCCCTTGATGTTCCATCTCTGTATTCGATTTTTGATGACAATTCTGGTTTTATTTCTTATATTTTGTGATATCTTTTAAATGTTGATATAATTTTGTTGTTTTTAGCTTTGATTTTATGAATTTATTTTTATTTATTTTATTTTATTTTTGATGTTCTATTTACTACTTATTTTATTTGATGCTGTAAAGCATATTTGTCAGCTGCTGCTGTTGTAAATGTAGATAGATAGATAGATAGATAGATAGATATATGGATGGATGGATGGATGGATGGATGGATAGATAGACAGATGGATAGAGAGATAGAACGACTGACGGATGTAGAGACTAACAGATAGAAGGATAAACAGGTGGATGGATGGACAGATAGACAGACGGACCGTGAGAAGGACTAGACATATACAGACTGACCGATAGATTCAGACTTTGCCACTGGTCAAATTACAACAACTATTAAGAAACAAGAAAAGTGAGAAATATGTGTATTTTGTATTTCAACCTGCTGGTTCTTTCAGCACTGCCACTGTGGTTTTGCTACAGTTGTTGGTCCGTCTCTTATGCACACAGGCTGGGGTCCTGCTCCAGGGCCCGGGGCCTCCACAGCCTCAGGGTCCGAGCGCTCGAGCCTCCACACACTCACATCTGGACAATCACAGCGGCACAGGATTTCACCAGCCTACAGCAGATGTAGAGCCCTGCATTTCAGCCCGACTTTTACGCCCCTGGACTGGGCTTCGGGCCAATTTTCACGTCATAGTTCAGACGTGGGCCGGGCATCGGGCCTGTTTTAGGCTTCTCCTTATTTTTATATTTTAGACATCCATCAATTATGGTGATGGAAAAAATTGCAGCGCCGGCAAAAGTAATTACCATGAATGTGTCGGGGGTAATAGTAAGGAGATATTTGATTTATTTATTAATAAATTAGTGTTTTCTGAGTCAGTGTCGCAAGGATGAAGTTGTTGATCCCGACTCACCATCTCCTCATTTGACGCGCCTTTAGAGAGAAATACATCTCTCTACGGATTACATAATGAAAGAGTTTTTGTTTTCGATTTGTTTTATTTCGTTAAGCAGCAATGTAAAGCTTAGATATAGTTATCATGTCTGTGAGACATGTATTCGCTGAGTTTTGGTTCATTTTAGTGAAGTGCTCCTGTTCAAGACCGAGACGGCAGAAAGCGCATCATGTTTGTTTTCTTTATTCTATAAAAGCACAACATTTTGTTGATATTGTGAGTGCACACAAATAAAAGTAGACCCTTTACTGTTCCGAATGATGTATTACTCTTACTTTTATAAGCAAAAATTACGGCATATTTTAAGTTGTTTCATATTTTAAGAGATTGCGCTGGCGCCTCCATGTCCTGCAGAGCGCGCTTCAGCGTCCACTCTCCGCACAAACGATTGGATATGTGTCTAATAGCGCACATTTATCTAGGTTTAACTTTTAAACTATTGTTATATACTTGAACTGTTTTATATATATATATAAGTCGTGATGATTTGAGAAGGCAAAATTGATCAGAATACACTGAAAAAATTATTAATTGAATTTACTAAAAAAAAATTAAGGTAAGTGGTTGCAATCAATTTATTTTAGCTACATTTAAATAAACAAATTTAGTTTAGACTAACTTTCAACATTTTTTTTTTTTTTTTTAAATGTAGCTAAAATAAATTGTTTGCAAAAAAATGTTGTATCATTTTTTTTCAGTGATGATCAACTCACTGTCTGCCGCTGGCCGCTTGGTTGTTACTTTAAAAAACAAAAACTTATATTTAACGAACAAAAATGCTCCAAGCGTTTTTCTAAATGAACTTAATTAAACAATGAAACTACTTTGCCATTATATAAAACTGAACTATTTTAATAGCTGAAATAGTAGTATAAACTGTTTTGGGAGAAGGGAAAAAAAATATGGGCTCGGGTTGGACTCAGGCCAAGAATTCGGACAAGGGCCGGGCTAGGGCCTATATTTGAGGCCCTAAGGGCTCTAAGCAGATGCCAGCCTCCACTGCTCTTCATTCAGAATGTAGTTTGGGTCAAAATATTTCTTCACTAAAGAATCAAGCCCTGTTTTTCTGAACTAAGTCACGCTAGAAGGTGAGGGTGACCCTCCGAAGACGAGACCTCATGGGACCCTGGCAAACACTGTAAATCATTGAGTTTATAGATTGAAGGTACTTACTGGAAGACCACGGAAAGGTCACAAGGCAGGACGAATGGAGATCTATGGTGAAAACCTATAGAAAGATCAATAACTGTACCATAAAAAACTCTTTCCCATTACAGTGACTTCATCCTTCAGTTTACACTCATCCAGAAGCCTAGACACTGAATTAGTTTGTAAAATTAGTATCTGAAGTATAAATACGAGTGCATCGCTATATATTTCCTTCAGAAATCATTCTAATATTCTGATTTGCTGCTCAATAAGCATTTATGACTATTATCAATGTAGAAAACAGTTGTGCTGCCAAATATATATATATTTTTTTTGGGAAATCATGAAGCGCTACTATTCAAAGTTTGGGGTAAGTAAGAAAAAAATAAACTAAAAATTGATAAAAAGTGACAAAAGTAAAGACATTTATATTTTTGTGATCAACTTTTTATTTAGCTTTAACACAAGATGTACACTTTTCTTTGTTACATGCCAAGTAGTGTGTGTATATATATATGTGTATGTGTGTGTGTGTGTGTGTACCTGGTATTTATCACGTTATGGGGACCAAATGTCCTCACAAGGATAGTAATACTAGTAAATTTGAATAAATGCTGTTATTTTGAACTTTCTATTCATCTGTGAATCCTGAAAAATAAAATGTATCACGGTTTCCACAAAAATATTGTGCAGCACAACTGTTTTCAACATTGATAATAATCAGAAATGTTTCTCGAGCAGCAAATCAGTATTCGTCATGAAATGATCTCATTAATGTTCAAAATACTAATAAATCTACTTGAATTGGAACCAACAGGTTAATCGTCTGGATGAAGTCACACTGAATGAATGCAAGTGTCTGTCACTGCTTGTGGCGTCTGAAATATGCATATCACAGATCGTGTGAATACTGTAAGCTGTTAATACGAGCGCTAAGAAGACGCCGCTTTATGCTTTACGCAGCGTGAAACGGTATATAGTGTGATCGTACGCCGTTCCAAACATAGCAGAGACATCTTTATTGCCAAGCACTGAGAGTCTAAGAAATACATCAAAGTCTAATATAAAAAACAACCAGCTCCCTCTAGCAGTTCAGAAAACAGATGATGATTGGAAGAAGGAAGACAGAGAGGATGAGGAGGAGAACGAGAGCTGTAATTGCAGTCCCACACACCCAGAGCCTTTACTGAAATAGCCTTGCAATTTTCAAGACAAGTAATGCAGTGGCCTAAGCATTTCCTCAAGCCCTCTTTTTTAATCTCAAGTCATTTGCTCGCGTTGAGTTTTAGATTTGCCTCTTTGATGGTCATAGGCTTAAAGTGCACTGAAACTTTCACTGTATTAGCATCCCGACCTCCGTCAGCTGCATCGCCGGTGATCACTTCTTGTTCAAAATGAATGACAGATGCATGACTGTTTAACACGATGCAGCATGCAGAATATCTGATTTCATAAAGTCAGTGCATGTGATTTTACTGATCCAGCATCAACCTCTCTGATATTCAGATATTGATGTTTTCTGTTGATTACAAATATACATAAATTAAGTACTTTCGATGTTTTGCATTCATTCATGTTTGATGTCTATAAGGTCATGTTATTCTAATAGCTACTCGAGTAAAATAAACCTGTTCATGTGTGATTCCTGAAGCATCGGCTGCGTCTGAAACCAAAGGCCGCTGATGTGATTATAGACAGAGTTATTGTAGAAATATAAAGGCAGCCATATGCATTTTTTTTTAAACCTGTTTAAACTGAGAAAAATAGTAAGACAAAATATTGTTTGCAACATTTCATAACCAACTTTTATATTGTAATTGTAATTTGCAAAAAAAAATAAAAAATCCTGGGTAATAATATTATTAATAATATTGTTCTATTATAAAAATAAAACAGTTAACATATATAGCATTTTTCACAATAAGTATCATTTGATGCAGTTTTACCTTGTTGATGAAAGTATGTGTATTGGATAGGATTAACTATATGCTAAATTCATAATTATTGTTTTTCAAATGGCATTTAGAAAGTTGAATGAAACTGGCAAATTGGTAATTATTAACTTAATTATTAGTAATCGTTAATTTAATTATTTTAATAAATGTAATTAATTATATATGTATGTATGTACTCAAAATATAATTATATTAAATATATAATTTATATTATTATATTTGTCATTGTTACAGTTTTATTTAGCTTCCTAAAAATAAGTATTTCCTTGCCTGTTCTAGACCAGCTTGGTTATCATTGGCAGAAATTAAATTAAATTAAATTAAATTAAATTATTAATTAAATTTTTTTTTTAAAATTTAATTAAAAAAATAATTTAAAAAAATAATTAATTAATTCAAACAAATATACAATAAATAAATAAATAAACAATCAATCAATCAATCACCCAGATGAGGTTTTTTAGTCCACAGGATGTTATGCATACATTGCTTCCTGTCTTCATTCTTCATGTTTTGGACACTGCAGTGACATGTTGTCTAAATGAGGACCCATTTGTCTCCTATTACAGTATATATTTACTTTCAGAAGTGTGTTTGCAGCATTTAATGCTGTGCAGTGTGTGTTTCTGCTTATGCATGGCTAAATAAAGAGCAGATCCCGTCGCACTGTAACTGTAGTGTTCTCCGTACCGAGAGAACTGAATGTAGCCTAATAATAAAATGCGACGTGAGCCTACGCGACTTATGTTTTATTTTCCTCTCAAAACAATTTTATAAGAGTAGCATTTTTTTTAACAATGCAGCGAACATTTTTAAATATCTTTAAAAAAATACTTTTCCATATGAAACTTAATGGCTGTCAGAGCGATGCCTTTCAACAGACAGAGCCGATAGGGGCAATTAGTGGCGGATAATGGCTCGCCCACCCACACCTTAAGTAGTGCACTAAAATATTGATTTCATTCCCATCCTATATATATATTCCCCTTAACCATTTGCTGTCACTCTAAAAATATCTCTGGTCGTGGCAGGCTGTCCAATGCTGAAGAGTGGGAGTGGAGGGAAGGAGAGAACGAGGCTCTTTAGTACTGAGGTTTACAGTAGAGAGCGTTTCTATGAGCACCTGAGGAGACTGTGAGACGCTGGAAGAGACGTTTAGAGACGTGAGTGGAGTAAGAAGGATGTAGAGGTGCTCAGGGAGAGACGAGACCTTCACAATGCCTAATTCATTCTTAATGTGGACTGAAACCAATCAGGGAGTCAACTGTGAGAGCAGCACTTGCACTGGAAACAGACACAGTAGAGTTTCTTATTGCTACACGGAGCAAACCAGATATGAGAAGAAACCCAAGACCAGGGCTCTGAACCAGTTCAAGGAACGAAAACGAAAACCGGAAACGAACAAAATTTTGACAGAAACAGAAACGAAATCAAATGTTATAGTTCTGAACAGAATCGAAAATTTGAAATGGCCATTAACTAATAATAAAATGCGACGCCTGCCTACGCGACTTATGTTTTATTTTCCTCTCAAAACAATTTTATAAGAGTAGCATTTTTTTTAACAATGCAGCGAACATTTTTAAATATCTTTAAAAAAATACTTTAATGTCTTTAAAGCGTTAACAGATTTTTTTCTTTTGTTTAGTAGCCTATAATTTGGCCAACATCTAGAAAAGATGCTGCTGTATTTGCTGTGACTAAAGCACAGCGGGTTACGATACCAGATCTCTTCCTGTTTTTTTTTGTGTGTTTTTTGTTGGGTTTTTTTTTTTAGTAGAAAATGATGTACTTCATTATTAGTAGTAGTCTTATGCAATTGTAATAAATAAATAAATACAGTTTCATAAACATTTTTATACATTTTAGATAACATGCATTAATTTAGTCTCATCCAGTAATGTTTCTAAATGCTGAATGATCATGTCATCACATTATGTAAATTAAATATGTTGCAAATGTCATTTCACATCATGTTTAACAAAAAAAAGTGTTTAAAAAAATAATAACCATATATTAAATTAAATTTAAAAATGACATTTAATTTAATTTAATTATTTAAAAGTACATACATTATTTCATAAATGCATTATAGTTGTATATTATTATTATTATTTTTGATTTACATTTTTTTACATAGTAAAACTTAAATAGTACTAAACTTAAATAAGTAAAGAAACAAACAAATAAACATGCATGCATAAATTAGTTTTAAGTAACATAATTAACAATGTTCTCCTATCCAGTAATGTTATTTAACTAAGTGCTAAATGATGCTCCAGCCAGCATTGTTTCCTGCGAATATTCCACTGAAATTCATCACATCATGCGAGTTAAATGTGTTGCGAATGTCATTTCACGTCGTCTTTAACAGATCAACTCTCCAGAACTAGTGAGCATAAACTGGCTTCAAGGATTCTCAGAAGCCACTTCAGTTCTGGTATAAAACCCTGACAAAGTTCAGAAAATGAACTAGAAGCCATTGGCTTTATTGTTCCTGCATTATTAATGGCTCTTCAGACCTGGAGGAGCGATAGAGAGAGGAGATCAATGAGCGCTAATGAACACGCCTGCTCTTCACGGGTCGCCCTCCTCCCAGCCGCAATTACACAACCAGCCTGAGGGGGCAATTAAGAGCCATACATTACCCACAATGCAAGGTTTAGCGTCCGTCTTCTCGTGCAGATCACCATAGGTTTGCTTTAGAGTGTCATATACACAAAATCATTTCTGTGTGTGTTTATATAGCACTTCAACAAAAATACAGATAATGCAACTTCACATTACTACAGGAAACAAATTGATCAGTTATGAAACAAATTCAGTTTCAGATGAAAAGTTGCTCTGCAGAAGACAATAGATCAATTTTGTTCTCATCTAATAGTGTCAGTGCTTTTAATCAACATTACTGAATATTAATTGCCTTGTAAATCACATTGTCATTACCATAATATGAAAAAATAATGATTATGAATGTGTCAGTGAAAAACAGTAAGGAGACTGCATTAACATTTTAATTTGATAAACTAGTGCTTTCTTAGTTTTCGGCTTAAGTCAAGAGATGAAGTCGGCGACACCGACTCGTCATCTCCGCAGTAGTGGATGCGACTGTATGCACGTTTCATACGGATTACATAATCTGAAAATATCTGTTTTCCATTTGAATTGGTTCATTTGAAAGTAGACATTTCACTCTCTATAGAAATATATATATATATATATATATATATTTTTTTTTTTATGTCTGTAAGGCAAATATTCACAGAGTTTCAGAGTTTCACGCTCAAGTTCACAGAGACCGAAACGGCATGAGCCTTTAATTGCCTACATAGCCTAATAAGCGCTCAAGCACACGCATGAAGCTTGCCACAGCGCACCGGCAGAAGCTATGATTATGAATGTGTCAGTGAAAAACAGTAAGGAGACTGCATTAACATTTTAATTTGATAAACTAGTGCTTTCTTAGTTTTCGGCTTAAGTCTTTTATGTCTGTAAGGCAAATATTCACAGAGTTTCAGAGTTTCACGCTCAAGTTCACAGAGACCGAAACGGCAGAAAGCGCATCCTGTTTACTTTCATTATTTTACAAAAGCGCAATGTTTTGTTGTTATTGTGAGTGCACACAAATAAACGTAGAGTCTTTACAGATTTGAAAGATCTGTATGAGCAAAGATGACAGAGTAGGTTAGACAGTATATATACAGTATAGTCACATCTGTTATGGAGCAAAAAGCTCTCTTTTAAAGTGGTGTAATGATAAGGAATACTTTGAGAAGTTTTGTGCAGTCAAAGCAGTTTGTCGCGTGAAATTCGTGCGTCTGCAGATCATCTGCATGCTCAGGTCGAGTGAGGAAGGGTCTCCTCGTCATCCTCCGTTCTCGTCTGAATCAGCTGCCTTCGGGCCTTCACCAGAGGACACTCTTCAAACAAGGCTTTGTACTGAAGTAGCGAATCAAGATTAATGCACTTCCAGAGCACGACTCGCTTGAAGGGAGAGAGAGCCAGTATAATTAACACCACGGGGCTTGGGAGGAAGAGTCGGGAGGGAAATCATACAAAATCACAGAAAACAGAGGGAATGGAGATGACACGGCTGATATCTTTCATTCCTCCGCTCTTTTCTTCTCTGAGTGATGTGCTGTTTTGATCGTACAGTCAAATGCGAGTTGTTGTTTACAGAGCTCATTTCCTTCTTTTGTCATTTAAGTTGAGAACTATGTTTATTATATCTGTTTACACAGGACAAAAGCATTTGTTCTGCCAAAAATGAGAGTGCTGTCATCATTTATCTCAATACCATTTGACCTCCATTGAATCAAACAGGAACTGCACTGATAGCTGCAAAATATAGTTTTTATTTTAAATTTTAAAGTAGATTTTATTTTTATATTTTCAAGTTCTACTTTTACTAATCACTTCTACTAATTTACTTCTAATTACAACTATGTTTTATCTTAATTTTACTTTTTTTTAATGTTTTTTTGTCATTTTTAATTGTTTTTTTTTTTTTTGATAATGTCTAGGCTTTTATTAAGTTTTAGTTTATTTGGTTTAGTTATTTTAGTACTTCAGTTTGTTATGTGACATGTTTCCTTGACAACTATAGCTGAAATAAAAGTGTTTTATTTTTATATTTTATTACAGTTCTTTTTTTATTATGTTTTATTTAGACTTAGCAAATGATAACCCTGGAATAAACACATCAAGCTTCATTATTTCTCCATGAAATTATCATAAAATTGGTCCAAAAAATAAATAAATAAATAAAAATACCAAAATTTAAGTTGTTATTCTTTCCGAAATTGGATACAAAGATATGGCTTATAGATCACTTTTATGATGCTTTTATGGTACTTTTGCATGCATTTGAACCTTGAATGAGTGAAAGATCCGGTGTTATTTTAGTATTGATATATTAGCAAAAATATAGTTTTTATGTTAAATTTTGAATTAGATTTCATTTTTATTTTTATTTTCATTTCAGTTATTTTGTTGTGATTTTGTCTTTTTTATGTCTATATGGTTTGTTATTAAATTTTAGGTTTTAGTTTTTAATTTGAGTCATTTTAGTACTTCAGCTTGTGTGAAATGTTACAAATTTATTTCAATTCATGTTTACTTTAGTTTTATTATGTATCATTTAGTTTTAGCTAAAAATAGGAACCCTGGAATGAACATTCAAGCTTCATAAAGGATGTAGAAGCACCATTAAAGTATAAAAAAAGTAGTCAAAAGACCAAAATTGAAGTCATTATTCTTCAACAATTTGGACATGATTGAAGTTTTGAAAACTGTAGCAGATTTGGTGGGAAAAAAAGCCACTTGAAAGATTGATTCGTTCACAAATAAGTCATCGATTCTCTTCGAACTCTTCATTAAATAATGACTGTGAAGTTATCATATGGCTTCAGAAGACTTAGAATGTGTAGCGCACAAGTCATACACTTTTATGATGCTTTTGCATGTTTTTGAAGCTTGAATGATTGAGAGGTGGATTTCGCTTTTGTGTTTGCCTACATGAATCATGACAAATTTGAATGAATCATATTTAACTTTTCATTTATTATCAGATTTGCAAAAGCTACAACCAATTTACACCATCCAGCTGTTGATCATCTACTAAAACCAACAATACAGCCATTAAAGTGCCCCTATTGTGGATTTTTGAAAATTACTTTTCATGCAGTGTGCAACACAGCTCTAAGTGAATGAAAACATCCTGCACATTTTTAAATCTGAAAGTGCACCATGTATAAAGTTATTGTCTCTCAAAAGAAAGAGTCGACTCTGAATCATTGAAACGAGTCGTTTTTTAAAACGAATCCCGCAGATTAGAGTCACGCAAAGGAGGGGGTTTGGAAAAATGAATCGTTGAGCGAATCGTTTGGGAGTCGTTGAGCAAGTAAGGTAAAAATAAATGCATATTATAAGACCTTGCATGCATGTCAGCCTGTTTTGGGGGACTCCCAAAACCAAAATATGAACCTTTCATAACCCATAATGGGGCACTTTAAAACCACTGCATGAGTGATTTCATCTTTTAACCACCATTCAGAATCACAGAAACTCCCCAAATGTGGATGTTCCTTTCTGAATGGATTTCATGTTTCATATTCCAGTCCCTGACTATGAAATGCTTGGTGATGACAGTCACCGGTTGTACTGTGTTGAATGAGTAACACGTTTTCCGCTGAACTCAATCCGGTTTTGCTGCTCTGGAGGAAATGCGTGTTGTAAAGTGATGCTTCAGCAGGTTAATTGTGCAAACCCCTTTACAGACCCTCAAAATATGAAGCACGCTCTTATTGTCATCACAGCTATCATTTACACTGGAACAGAGGGAACGTGTTCACTATACTGTAAATATATAAATAAGTGTAGCAGGGACAGGAATGAAATATGGCTTTCCCATTTCAATGCAAATGAAGGAGAGAATGAATGCAGTGCGAGCGTCTCACCAGTGTTTCTGAGCTCAACATGCTCCTATAGACGCAGGAAATTAGTGTCCGCAAATGAAACTGTCTGTCAGCATGAATCCAGAGCCGAACTTTTCGCTGCCGTTGCATTGCGTACGGATGTTTACTTCAGAGTGCACTTCTTTTAATGCAGAAATGAACCAGCGTGACGGTCGGGGCGTAGGAGAAGATCTCTCAGAGCTTCATGTGCCTTCTGATCAGTGCTTTTCATTATTTGTGACCCTGGAGCACAAAAGCAGTGTTAAGTCGCTGGGGTATATTTGTAGCAATAGCCAACAATACATTGTATTTTTTGATTAGTAATATGCATTGCTAAGAACTTCATTTGGACAACTTTAAAGATGATTTTCTCAATATTTAGATTTTTTTGCACCCTCAGATTCCAGATTTTCAAATAGTTGTATCTCAGCCAAATATTGTCCGATCCTAACAAACCATACATCAATGGAAAGATTATTTATTCAGCTTCCATGATTTAAAAAATGACCCTTATGACTGGTTTTGTGGTCTAGGGTCACATTTGTCTTTTTTGTCTCCCAGCGCTAAATCAAGTCGTTTCTGTTTAGATGTTTGAGATCTGCCTGCTTCGTTTGCGAATGGAGATGTGTGGGTTCTGTGTGGAAATGTTGTGTTGATTTGTGTGTTTACGTGTCCTCACAGCAATCAGTCTTACTTACAATTCATTCCTTCACAAATTCTCTTTGTCAGACTTGTGAAGTTGTGAAGAAGTTTTGTCAGAAGCTCGTTCTGTGATTTCATGCAGTGTAATGAAAAAATTCAATTTTATTGAAATTGTATTGTTTTTTTGTTTTTTTTCTTTTAACGTGGCTGTGTTTTGCCCATGTTTTTTTTGTGTGTGTGTGTAAATACTGTACATTTCTCTTCACTTCAGCACGGGAGCTTGTAGGGGTTGGGTGCCACTTTTTTTTTTCTTCAACTATTTGTTTTCTCCTGTTTTTTGGCTACTCAGAGAGTTAGTTCAGTCCCTGTATTTTTGTTCAGATTTTTTTCTTTGTCGCATAGTAAGCTTTATCGGGAAAAAGGTAGATTCCGTTTTTGTTTATTATTTTAGCCTTGGCCCGAACCTGAAGCCCATTCGCTTCCCATCTGTGTGCTGATTATTGCCATTGAACTTGACTAGTAAAAAATAAAAGAGTAAAGTAAAAGAGAAAACAAGCAGTCCGGTGTAAAGACATTTATTTATTGTTCTCAGGCTCTAGACCTGGGACGTAACACCGTATTTATCTGTATTCAACATCTAACTGTATACAGCAGTTTTTTAGCACGACATTATATTAAATAAATGCATTTAGAACACACTTGTATCCAAAATGACTTACATTGCATTGAAGGTATCCAGCCCATGCATTCTCTGGGATCTGAATCATGCATTCTCTGGGATGGGAATGCAAACCACGGCTTCTTGGGGATTATTGCTTTTATAAAACTTTTATTATTCCATATATGTAGTAAGGTTTCACAGAATAAAACCGAGCAAATAAAGTGTAATTTGTGAATTGGTGGGTTTTTGTTAAATGTGAGCCAAAATCATCACAATTAAAAGAACCAAAGACTTAAACTACTTCAGTCTGTGTGCATTGAATTTATTTAATACACGTGTTTCACAATTTGAGTTGAATTACTGAAATAAATGAACTTTTCCACGACATTCTAATTTATTGAGATGCACCTGTAGTATGAATGAGATTTTCTGTGTGTGTATTCTTCATAACTGTAAGTGTCACACACTGCTTTTGCTCGTTCTGTGTGTAAAATCGTTCTCCTGTTTGTGTTTCTCCACAGCTCCATGGCTGATTGACTCTAATTATGTATCTAAACGAACCAACTCGCTTCTGTAGCCAGCAATATTGGTTTTCCTGAAATCTTAAAGTCGCAAGGCCTTGCGTGTGACATAATGAAGTTCTGTCCAAGTTAATTCTCTGGCAGGTTTAATGGTGCATTTCGAGCCGTTGCTCGCGCCGCATTAGCAGCGGGGAAACGCTCCGCGGGGAATCCAGTGCAGCTCAGTGCATTAAAAGTTTGGACTCACCCGCTGTAATGGTTTAGCTGAAGAGATGGGAACATTGGTGTCTAATGAAAGCAGTCTGTTAAGGAGTGATGAGACACACAGACTCGGGTTTCACAAGAGCTTTGGGTTCTTGTTCAGGATGTGATGCAAACTTTGTCTTTGCAGAGAAACACTTCAGCTTCTGAGAACTTACGTATGTTTAAATACTTTGAGATTCAGAGATACATTTTTTTTTCATGAATTTTGTCCACCAAACAGTCAATACCAAAATATTCGGCAGCACAACCCATGAAACAGACTGAACATCTGCTGATTTTCATTGACTGTAAATGAAGTGTGCGCGCTCCTCTCTCTACTGCCATCTGTGGCTGAAACATGAAAGTGCAACTCTGAATATAAATCATTATTTGTAGGCGTATTGTCATAAATCGAGATAAAGAAGCAGAAATTATCATGTGTTTTGTTTATTTCTAATGCAAAATTAATCTTTAGTAGTGTGCTTTTAAATATAGACTTCACCCTCTCTCACAAAAGCATACTGAAATCTGTCGCACATTTGTCATCTATGGTTACAGCAGTATTATTTTAGTATCATTGAGATACTATCATAGTTTGTTTTAATTAATTAATATTTATTTTTTTTAAATATTTTTATTTTAAAGTAGTAATTTTGTTGTGTTTTTGTCATTTTTTGTCACACTGTGTGTGTGTGTGTGTGTGTGTGTCAGTGTCAGTGTGCGTGCGTGCGTGCGTGAGAGCTTGTCTGTGTGTGAGTGTGAGTGTGTGTGTCTCTGTGAGTGTGTGTGTGTGTGTCAGTGTCAGTGTGTGTGTGAGTGTGAGTGTGAGTGTGTGTGTGTCTCTGTGTGTGTGTGTGTGTGCGTGTGTGTGTGAATGTGAGTGAGTGTGTCTCTGTGAGTGTGTGTGTGTGTGTCAGTGTCAGTGTGTGTGTGAGTGTGAGTGTGAGTGTGTGTGTGTCTCTGTGTGTGTGTGTGTGTGCGTGTGTGTGTGAATGTGAGTGAGTGTGTCTCTGTGAGTGTGTGTGTGTGTGTCAGTGTCAGTGTGTGTGTGAGTGTGAGTGTGAGTGTGTGTGTGTCTCTGTGTGTGTGTGTGTGTGCGTGTGTGTGTGAATGTGAGTGAGTGTGTCTCTGTGAGTGTGTGTGTGTGTGTCAGTGTCAGTGTGTGTGTGAGTGTGAGTGTGAGTGTGTGTGTGTCTCTGTGTGTGTGTGTGTGTGCGTGTGTGTGTGAATGTGAGTGAGTGTGTCTCTGTGAGTGTGTGTGTGTGTGTCAGTGTCAGTGTGTGTGTGAGTGTGAGTGTGAGTGTGTGTGTGTCTCTGTGTGTGTGTGTGTGTGCGTGTGTGTGTGAATGTGAGTGAGTGTGTCTCTGTGAGTGTGTGTGTGTGTGTGTGTGTGTGTGAGTGTGTTTTGTTTATTTCTAATGCAAAATTAATTAATCTTTAGTAGTGTGCTTTTAAATATAGACTTCACCCTCTCTCACAAAAGCATACTGAAATCTGTGGCACATTTGTCATCTATGGTTACAGCAGTATTATTTTAGTATCATTGAGACACTATCATAGTTTGTTTTAATTAATTAATATTTAATTTTGTTTAAATATTTTTATTTTAAAGTTGTAATTTTGTTGTGTTTTTGTCATTTAAATTTTTTTTTAATTTTAAACATTTTTATTTCAGTTTTAGTTTTAGATATTTTAGTACATAATTTTAGTACAATGCTTTGACAACTAGCTGAAATAAAATAAGTTTTTGTATTTAATTTTATTTTATGAAGTGATGAATGTTTTTATGGTTTTAGTTTAACACGTAAGGGGTTACAGTAAGATATTCTACTGTATATATTTCTGTGTTCATTGTGTCAGCGATGCGTCATTTCTTTCTTTGCTCTTTCACTGTGTTTCTGAATTGAATGTAAATGAATGCAGGTTCATTTGTTCAAAATTATTCACTCTCTTATTTTTTCCAAACCCATAAGACTTTGATCACAAAACACAAATGGAGATATTTTTAATGAAACTTCAGAAATGTATGTCCCTCTATTGAAAGCACATGCAACCCTAAAAGTAATCCATGTTCCGTGAGATAATATTATAGTTTTTATTAATATTTTTAATTCGTTTTTATTTTTAAAATGTCTAATTTCATTTTCATTTTAGTTAAACTTTAAGTAATTTTGTTGTGTGTTTTTGTCATTTTTATTATTTTTTGTGTTGTTATATATATATATATATATTTTTTTTTTTTGTCTATAACCATGTCTATATGTTTTTATCTCAGTTCTAGTTTTAGTTATTTTAATACATCAACTTAAACTAAATGAAAATTAGAAATGTTGACTTGGCAACTAGCTGAAATAAATGTAAGTTTTTTTTAAATACTTTATTTTATTCCAGTTAATATTTGTTTTATTTCAAGTAACTGAAAGTTATGTTTTCATGTATGTAACTATAATAACTATAATATAATTGAGTTTAAGTTCTACAGAAGTGTGTGTATGCAGCTCATTCTGCTCTTCTAAAGTGTGTGTGTGTGTGTGTGTGTGTGTGTGTGTGTGTTTCAGGTCGAGGCCGGACCATCAGTGATTGACATGAGCAGAAACCTTCCGTCCGATCCAGCATCATTTCATAAGGGATTCACACGCACGTGTTTCACGCACAGATAGTACAACTTTACATTTTGCCGTTTCACTTCATTGATTAAAGCTCCTCTTTCACATTCCCTGCTCGTTCCTAAACACCGTCAGAAGCGATAAACTCATCCCGTCCTCGCGTGTTTCTCGTCCGTGTTAAAGGGAAATCATCTTGAGGAGCATTGGGTCTGACACCAGCGCCGCATCAGGACAGATGCTCGGACCTAATGGAAAGTGAGTAGCTTAAGAAAGCAGCGGCGAAGCGTCAGCGGTGCTCGCTTTTCCCACCCGCCCCGTCTCAGCCTAATTAATGCCTGCCCAAGAACTAACTTGTAGCTGTCAGCGTCTGCCGGCTCCGCAGAAATCCAATAACTTCAGCCAGCAATTTATGTGGAACACCAGCGAAGCTCCAGCAAACTCCAAATGGTGCATTCAACTCCACTGCATTTTGAAATCCTGTTTGTTTTTTTTTATAAGTTGTCAGGTACTTTGAATATTGCATATATTGGAATTTGAAATGTGTCAAAATAATCAGAGGCCTTACTGCAAACATGTTGTGCCTGTCTTTTATTACATATAGAAATAAAAATGGTTTTCACTCCTAGAAGTTTCCATGACTGCTTGTTTATCACTCGCTGCATGTAAGGTTTTCAGATTAAATACACTACCGGCCATTTTAAAGTTTTTAAGTCTCTTCTGCTCACCAAGGCTGCATTTATTTGATCAAAAATACCGTAAAAAAATGTAAATATTTTTACAATTTAAAACAGCTGTTTTCTATGTGAATATCTGTTAAACTGTAATTTATTTCTGTGATCAAAGCTGAATTTTCAGCATCATTACTGCAGTCTTCAGTGTCACATGATCTTCAGAAATCATAATAATATGCTGATTTGCTGCTCAAGAAACATTTCTGATTATTATCAATGTTGAAAACAGTCGTGCTGCACAATATTTTTGTGGAAACTGTGATACATTTTATTTTTTCAGGATTCACAGATGAATAGAAAGTTCAAAAGAACAGCATTTATTTGAAATAGAAATCTTTGTAACATTATAAATGTGTTTACTGTCACTTTTGATCAATATAACGCATCCTTGATGAATGAAAGTATTCATTAATGAAAAAAAAAAAAAAGCTTTCTTACCCCATATATACACATACTATAGACAGAAGTTTCTCAGACCTTATTTTGCTCATGAATTGAAAAACCCCGTTCTAAACCCCAGAGGAGAGTCGGCAGGATTAGTCTTCAGGGTCTTGACGTCACGACTGCAGCTCAGCTCTCTATTAGATGATAGATTAGTGGAAACAACCCTGCAGAAGACTTCCATGTTTCTTCTGTAATTTCTTTACCTCCCAGCCGGAGCAAATGTCAGTGGATTAAAGAGAAAGAAGTTCTCCGGTAGTTCTGCTTATAATGTCTGTGGGTCAAGGGCAAAATAAAGCCTGTCCTTATCAGTATCACTGTAATAAATGTAAAACAGCTGGAAAACTCAGTCTGGCCATGAATTTCAGAGTCAGCTCAACTTGAAGACAACTTGTTTATGTTTATTTCGAGAAGCTTATGTCCAGAGATGCTTCAGACTCGGCTTTTATTTCCATTTGCATTTTGAAGAATCACTTTGGAGACGAGAAGACTGGATGTCAAAGTCTGTGGGTCAAGGGCAAAATAAAGCCTGTCCTTATCAGTATCACTGTAATAAATGTAAAACAGCTGGAAAACTCAGTCTGGCCATGAATTTCAGAGTCAGCTCAACTTGAAGACAACTTGTTTATGTTTATTTCGAGAAGCTTATGTCCAGAGATGCTTCAGACTCGGCTTTTATTTCCATTTGCATTTTGAAGAATCACTTTGGAGACGAGAAGACTGGATGTCAAAGTGCAAGACCTTTCTAATTTTGAAGGCGGACACATTTTTGAGGACAGCAATTTCAAGAATAAGATGCAATAATTTCAGCCTATGTTTTTTTTTTTTTGTACCATATATTATTATATGATTATTTTTATTTGTGCAGTTGCATTGCAAGGCTGTCAGTCAAAAATGTGTTACTTTTTTAAAATATATATATATATAATTTCAAGAGTATACCGCAAAAAAGTCACAACTGATCCCCAACAAAACAAAGCTGCACAATAAATGTTGTTATTCGTGACGCATAAAGGCACACAGAAACAGACAGGCTGCACACTGACTCGGCAGAAGCTATCTTACAGAGTTTCACAATTTTTTATTTGTATTTTTATTCATTATTTAAGAGACTCGCCCATTCTCTCCTTGATCAACCAGCATCTGATACCACCACTAGGTGGCGTCTTGCCAGATGCGTATAGGCAAAAGTAATGTTGGGTTAGTAAACCGAAGGAGGAAGCCAGTGTGGGAAAGAAACACTTGCTGAAGCCATGCACATATGCGCATACCAGTATCAATAACTTAATGTCTTAGACGTCCATTATCGCAAACGTTCAAGTGCTGTATAATTTCACAAGAGTATGCATTACCGCACGTACAGTTCCAGGTAGACTTGCTTTTCGACGCACCACGTTATTCATTCACCAGCAGACAGTATCTTCTGATTGAAATGGATTAATAAAAGGTGCATTTCCATGGCTAGAGGCTCCTAATTTCCACGTGGAATTAAACCTGACGTTCTGGTTCGAGCTAGTTCATCTAAAAAGCTAATCTCGATTATTAATATTTTTTCTCCAAACACTGAAAGGAACCTGGATTTTGAAAGAAGTGCAACCGAAATGAACAAGCAAAACAAAGCGCTTTTTTCTTCTTTTTGAACCGATTACACTCTATATATGAAATATGAGACCACAAAAGGTAGGATATAACAAAAACCTGAGAGTCCAATAGCGGAATCCCCAGCAAGGTGGCACTTCCATTTTCTTTGTATAGAAAGCTTTTTTAACAGTCATGCAAGGGCACAGTCTTATTGATACAAGGCGGCTGGGGGGCGCAGGGAAAGCAAAAAAAAAAAGATAAAGAAATATACAAAAAGGAAAGAATGAATACAGATGAGCAGGCACTGTACGTTTATAATAGACATTGATTCGAAATGTACCCATTGTGACTGAAAAACTCAGGATTGTTCTTCGTCCCTTGACAGAAGTTTCTCTACACCTATCTAAATGATCAAATCTAGTTCCTAGATGGACCTACGTGCATCTTTAGATTACACCTGGATTTCAGGATATATGTAAACCTGCATGGCACTTGCCTTTTTTTTTTGGCAGGCAATTTGAGGGCTTAAGTCAAATTTTGGACACAAGTACACATTTTCCAAGGTGGCCTAGAGTGGTCTTTTCTTTGGTGCTTAAGCAAATGTAACAGATTTGTCTCTTTTCTAAGGTTTCTAGAAGTGATTAAGTGATTGAGAATCGATATACAAATAATAATTATTTATATATATTAATGTAATTACCTACAGGTTTTAATTTATATAAATAATTACAGGTTTTTAAAATCACACACATATGTATATGCATGTATATTAGTCAAGTCACTATATGGGGGTTATAAAATAATCAGACAAATTAATTACAGGTTTTTAATACATTTTAAGGGGTCAATAGTACATAAATATTTGCATTTATGAAAATACATTAAAGCCTTAAAATGGCACCGTGGCAAATTTCGCACTTTGAGGAAATTGGCGATGCACAATGTGGATAATTTTATAAACCTTTAAAAAAAAAAAAAAAACTAGCACCAGTCCTATTATTTGTAATTGCTTTCAGATAACTGGATGTTCACATAAAGATCTTTGTTATGCATTCATGGTAAATAAGAATACAGGCATTTATTCTGAATTATTATATAATAATGAATGTCACATTCTCACAGGAGAACATTTATAATGCAGTGTGCTTGTAGCTAGAATCAGCCACAGCACTATTAACCGTTTCTCATGTAACTCAGAATCTAGTTTATTTTTACTAAACGTCTAAATAGTTCTCATCAAGCTGCAGACGCTGCCACCGGTTGCTCTCACAGGAACCAAATCAGGCTCATGCTCGTTTATTATTACATCACTGCACTGCACCTTTTCTTATTCACTCAATCAAGAGCGCAAAGAGGAGCACTTCTGTTGCCGTGCCAACCAAGACAACACAATGGACTCGGAACGTCACGTCGATCGCTGCCGTGCATCCAGACTGAACACAACTCAACTCCAGCTTACTTTACAGCTGATCTTAAACCGACAGACGCATTTGTTCTGGTTAGCGAGGTGACACATGTAACACTAGCACTAATATCAAAAGGAGGAGACAGAAATCTGAGGCAGAAATATAATACAATTGGTTTTATTCTGCAGTTTCTACGTTACGTGTCTTGGCAGATGCAGAGATCAATATCGGCAATGAACATTGGGCCGTCTCTTTTTGAGCATTAAAAACAAGCCTTTGAGACATAATGCCACTGTTTTCAATAGATTCAAACGATTTTAATATCATTTTGAAATATTTGTAATCACAAGTTTCCCCAGAGGGACCAAAACATGGGGGTCTCGAAGCTCGTAAGTGAAAATCACAACAAAAAGTTTGCCATTGCTAACAAAAAGGAGATTAATACACGGAGACATTTTTACAAGATCAATAATAATAAATCACTAGACATTCATTTTTACAATAAAAACAGTTCTGCACAAAACATTTTGAAGGCAAAATACAACAGGATCAAACCAGGTAGGGCAGAAAGAAAAAGGCGTATTTATTTTTCTTTACTTCCTAAAATGTGTTACTTTTTTTTAAAATATATATATATATAATTTAACATTGTTTATCTTATTGTTTATTTTTATATTATTTTAATTTTAATATTTTTGTAATTAATAGTAATAATGCAATTAAATAACAATTTGTAAAATATTTTATAATTAATAATAATAATATTAAATAATTATATTAATAATAATAATAATAATAATAATAATAACTTAACATTGTTTATCTTATTGTTTATTTTTATATTATTTTAATTTGAATATTTTTGTAATAATAGTAATAATGCAATTAAATAACAATTTGTAAAATATTTTATAATTAATAATAATAATATTAAATAATTATATTAATAATAATAATAATAATAATGTAACA
>NW_015630418.1:322023-323089 GCF_001515625.1 Sinocyclocheilus rhinocerous | reverse complement strand
TATATTAATAATAATAATAATAATAATTTAACATTGTTTATCTTATTGTTTATTTTTATATTATTTTAATTTTAATATTTTTGTAATTAATAGTAATAATGCAATTAAATAACAATTTGTAAAATAGTTTATAATATTTAATAATAATAATAATTTAACATTGTTTATCTTATTGTTTATTTTTATATTATTTTAATTTGAATATTTTTGTAATAATAGTAATAATGCAATTAAATAACAATTTGTAAAATAGTTTATAATATTTAATAATAATAATAATATTAAATAATTATATTAATAATAATAATAATAATCATTTAACATTGTTTATCTTATTGTTTATTTTTATATTATTTTAATTTATTTTTGTAAGTAATTAATAGTAATAATGCAATTAAATAACAATTTGTAAAATATTTTATAATTAATAATAATAATATTAAATAATTATATTAATAATAATAATAATAATAATGTAACATTGTTTATCTTATTGTTTATTTTTATATTATTTTAATTTGAATATTTTTGTAATAATAGTAATAATGCAATTAAATAACAATTTGTAAAATAGTTTATAATATTTAATAATAATAATAATTTAACATTGTTTATCTTATTGTTTATCTTTATATTATTTAAATTTTAATATTTTTGTAATAGTAATAATGCAATTAAATAACAATTTGTAAAATATTTAATAATATTTAATAATAATAAATTTTATAATATTTAATAATAATAATAATAAATAATTATATTAATAATAATAATAATAAAGGCAATAAAAATAGCATTGTTTTTTATTATTTTAATATTAATATTTTTTATAATAATAGTAATAATACTGCAATAAAAAATAACACACTCATTGCTCCTGACCCATATATAATTATTTTTCAATTGGAAAATTTAACGCTTGAGGCACCAAAAGCACTTCTCACTTTTTCATAACCCTTTTTTAGTATGAAAAAAAGCAAACAATCAATAAAACAAGCAGAGTAAGGTGCGTAAGGCTGAACTGAAAAAGCAGCACATGAGCTGCTTTATGAGATGCACTATGTTT
>NW_015630418.1:313607-321999 GCF_001515625.1 Sinocyclocheilus rhinocerous | reverse complement strand
TGGAAAATTTAACGCTTGAGGCACCAAAAGCACTTCTCACTTTTTCATAACCCTTTTTTAGTATGAAAAAAAGCAAACAATCAATAAAACAAGCAGAGTAAGGTGCGTAAGGCTGAACTGAAAAAGCAGCACATGAGCTGCTTTATGAGATGCACTATGTTTAAAAATAGCATCTGAACTCCTGGCTGTCTAACCTCTCTTAAGGTAAAGAGTTCGGTCTCCCAGAGACGTGCTTCTTCTGTAATGCTTATGGAGATGCAGTGCTCTTCAGGATCATCCTGTGCACTGAGGCTAATGCTGAATTGCCACTTTCATGAACCATAACACTTACAAACATCTCTCTATTTACTAGACGGCCTTTGGCAGAGTGCTGCCATATCAGAGACGTCCGCAGTGTTAAATCTGAGCTTGATATTACAAAGTTCTGCATGAAATCCAAAGCATATCTAACCTACTTTGGATTATAATTATTTTGTGATATTTTGGCGGCTTGTGCATTGAATATTTATGTTGGTGCAGCAGCTTTTAGTCATGCAAATTGCAAAAATTGTTCTGTATCTGGTTTATGGTGTCAAGTATTGCAGTGTGAAATCAAACCTTCAAACAAATCAGATTTACTTGATGCCTCATAAATATTTGAACATCCGAATTTGCATCGTCAGCTATGAGCATGATGATTTTTCCATACTAGATCTTATCATTTGGAAATACAACTTGCACATGCAATATGTTGACATTATTAATAAATGTATATTAATAAATGCATTGAGAACTGCAGTAAATGCAGAGCAAACGAATCCAGCCGATCAGTGCAAGAACGAGACGCCGACGGCGAACACTAGCGGCGTGTGTGCATTGCTTTTAGCAGTTTGTGTTAATGGAAAAATCTGTTTTTCATTCTAATTAGCTTTTGCTTTATATTCTCTTATAATCCCAAAGAGAATATGACAAAATACACAGATTCAAGATTCATTAACGGCCTTCTGTAACTCTTGAATTCAGAAACATTTCAAATTTGCTCTTTCGTTGTACCCGACTGACTTAAGAAGTAAAGCAACACAAAGCATTGTGCATGTGCATTATATTTCGATAAAAATGAATAAATATGGCACTGTGTGTTGTTAGCATGCGGGGTTTCAGTCAACAGCTATCAGTCAGAATTCATATTCATGCATAAACAGAAAGCGAAGAGAAGAGAGGAAGATGACGTTTGCTTGTGCTTTATTTTCAGCAGTGCTTGAGCAGTCCGGCCCTAATTAAAGCGTTCCGGTCCACGGCAGACAAGATGGAAACCAGAGGCTATTTCATTTCCTCTGGTCTTTTTAGACTGTGATTACAGCTGTTTACAATGGGCAAGAAAATAAAATCACAATAACAACAGCAGCGTCTGAAGGAGGGTTATACCTCAGACGAGATACTGTGGCTCTGTGTGTGATCCCGTCCTACAGACAGAAATAATGAGGCAGGAATGGCATGAGGATGAGCAAATAATAACAGAACTTCCATCTTGAACTTTTATGTTAAGACTGGTGGAACCGAACGAGGAAAAATCAGAGTCACTGGTCTGAAATCAGCATGTGGGATTTTCTACGTCTGCCGTGGAAAATAAAAGTTTTGAAAAGCATCAGAGAAAACATTGTGAGATGCCAAGAAATCTGGATTAGAAATTTGCATTTAAAAATAGTTACGTCTGCAATCATTTTAGCTCCAGTTCCAGCTGCTGCTTTCTGGATGTCTGTTTACTCATTAAAACTGCATTATAAAATATGCAATATGTCTTCCAGAAACGAACAGTAGCCGAGATGAACTACATGAATCGTCAAGATTTGTTTACAGAGGCGATGTGGACTTTTACGTTAATATTGGTTTCCGATAAGACATACTTCATTTAAAAGTAGACACGTCAAGCTTTCTATAGATATATGTCTCATGTCTGTGTGTCAAGTATTCTCTGAGTTCCAGTTCATTTCATTGACGCGTTTCTAAAAGCAGTTCACGGAGACAGAGAAGACGGAGCGCACCCTGTTTGTTTTCTTTATTTTACAAAAGCACCGAGTTCTGTTGTTATTGTGAAGTGTACACAAATAAAAGTATACACTTAACCGTTTCGAAATGATTTATAACACTTATTTGTGTGACCAAAATCGATAGAGTATTTTGTGTTTAAAGACAAAGTTCATCAAAAAACGAGGAATATTAAAATCTTCACCTATGTTGCAAGTCGTATGGGTTCAGATCGACAAGAGGATAACAGGCAAGAACCAATTTTACGACTTTTGTAGAACTTTCCAGGTTGGATAAGAAGAACAATGACTATCTGTTCTCCACACAATATTGTATGAATTCATATGAAAGTCATAGTATGATATCTTATGGCGTTTGTTTGAGTTACAGTGCCCAATCACTTTCAATATATGGACAAGCATGGCGTTCATTTCTCTTTCTGAGGAAGGTCGTATGAGTTTGGATCAGCATAAGGCTGAGTAAATGACAACAATATTTCTATTTTGGGTTGAACTGTTGCTTTAAACGAGTAAACATGAATCTGGCCTTACAAGCGTGAGCAGCCGAATTCATGATGGGGAATTATATAAAGAGCAGTGAATTTACCCCATGGTTTCACCTCCACTCGCTGGCCCTTCACACAGCCATTCATCCATTATTCAGAGTGTATTCATGTGCAAATAATGAAACTCAGAAGAGTTGCTATTAGCTCGCTGTTTGCACAAAATAACCCCCTCCCAACCTTTCTGCCCCAATCACAATATCCTATTGCACCATTATACGTGACTAAATATCTGCTTATAATAGGGCCCGGTATTGGGTTGTGGTAATTAAAAGATAATCGTGAGCCAATTTGAGCTTTACGAATAAAGATGTGGTATCTCAGCAGCACGTCTCATATAAACCCAGGGTGTAGAAATCAGAGCGATTTTGGTATCGCCACCGTTTCTTGTGTTTCTTTACACCTCGGGTCAGGTGACACTGATTTATGCCATTCTCACGAGGCAAAACGCGTTTTTACAATCGACGAATGAAATGTGACAGGTAATCACGCAGCTTCTGAGTCCAGTCGAGCGAAAGCTTATTAATATCACAGTTTGACCACAGATGATTGGTCTCATTACCCAACATGCCACACCTCGAAGGAGAAATGATTGGGGTTTGGGAATGCCATTGGTTGTGTTGGGATTTCTCTGTGGAATTACAGTGTTGAGACTATCCATGCTTTGTGTTCTCTGAAGATTAATGATCGGACAGTTTTAAGTGAGATATCCAGTGCAGTTGTAGAGACAACAGAGCTAGATCAATGAGCACCACATGATGAAAGTAATTCAAATACCAACTATTGTACACCAACTTTGGGTTAAAACGGCATAAAACAGCAACTTGCACTCTGAAATGTATCAACAAGCTTATATTTTAATAAATATTTTGCCTGTACTTTTTTTTTCACAATTCTTTGCAAGTGATAGAAAGCATGCGGTAACACTTTAGTATAGAGACCAATTCTCACTATTAACTAGTTGCTTATTAGCATTACTATTATTAACATATTGGCTGTTTATTAAAGCACATATTCTGCACGATCATATTCTACATCGCTAATCCTATCCAATACATAAACTAACTACTACATATTAATAAGCAGCAAATGAAGAGTTTACTGAGGAAAAAGTCATAGTTAATGGTTTGTTAATAGCGAGAATTGGACTTTAAAATAAAGTGTGACCAAACTAGGCGAGGTATATATAACTTATTGTACATTATATATACAGTAGTTTTTGTTAAGTTCAAATATTTGAGGTCAGTAACATCGAGCAAGGATGCATTAATTGATCAAAAGTCTGTAACAATGAGTAAATGCTGTTCTTTTAAACTTTCTGTTCATCTGTGAATCCTGAAAAATAAAATGCATCACGGTTTCCACAAAAAATATTGTGCAGCACAACTGTTCGCAACATTGAGAATAATCAGAAATGTTTCTAATAATCATCAGAATGATTTCTGAAGATCATGTGACACTGAAGACTGCAGTAATGATGCTGAAAATACAGCTGCGCATCACAGAAATAAATTACAGTTTAACAGATATTCACATAGAAAACAGCTATTTTAAATTATAATAATATTTCACAATTTTACAGTATTTTTGATCAAATAAATGCAGCCTCGGTGAGCTGAATAGACTTTCTTTAACCAAACTTTTAAACGTCAGTGTTTATATCTCAGGGCAGCACAACTGTTTTCAACATTGAGAATAATCAGAAATGTTTCTAATAATCATCAGAATGATTTCTGAAGATCATGTGACACTGAAGACTGGAGTAATGATGCTGAAAATACAGCTCTGCGCATCACAGAAATAAATTACAGTTTAACAGATATTCACATAGAAAACAGCTATTTTAAATTATAATAATATTTCACAATTTTACAGTATTTTTGATCAAATAAATGCAGCCTTGGTGAGCTGAATAGACTTTCTTTAACCAAACTTTTGAACGTCAGTGTTTATATCTCAGTAATATGTGGCGATTTTAGCCTTCTAACGCGTACATATGTACTGTATACATGTGCTGTACTTGCATACTTAATTATAATATTTCCTAAAAACCTCCTCAGGGAGGCAGCATCAGTGCTTGGTCTTTTAGAGTTAGATGTCTTGCTTAAGGGTGCCGTGGTTTCTGGAGCGTTTCAGACCAGCAGCCTCTCCAGTTTCACTGCGTTTGCATCCCAGCAGACCGTCCCTCTGGAAGAAGAACACCGGCTTTGAAAAAAACCAGAAGCTCAGGCATTAAAGCAAGGAGGAAATCGGTTGGAGAATTCAAGCTTGTTAGTCGGCTGTTTGAAACGAGGCCGCTGCAATTTTACATAATATTTGACCATCACAGCCGTTGACAAACAACAGCACCGGACGCACAATATGACGCTCCCGCGATAGTCAGAGCATTAGGAGGGGACATAAAAAGACACTTAGGTGAAATGTTATTTTCTTATAATGTGAAGATAAACGCAGGCGATACAGAGAGGATGGAAATGATAAGCCTGAGGGCAGCACAGCTTTTGGTCTGCGTTCAGCTTTTGGGAGGGAAATCTATCCAGAAATGGCCTCAATTTCCACTTTTTAATCTTCTTTTCTCACTCCACAGACTATAGATTGATTCCTCTTTGCCATCAGTCCATTTCTCCACTTGCTAATGATGATGGCTGCTATGTTTAGTGAGTGGAAGCCTGTTTATTTTTCCTCCTAAGCGACAGAGATTAAAACGTTAGATGGAAAGGGTGTCGACGATCATTTTATTATGCCATTCTCACAAGTGAATAACGGATTATTGTGGACCACGAAGTGGAAAAAAATATTCTTTATCATAGCACAGTTGCCAACTAAAACTAACACTGAAATGAAAATTTAAACAAACAAACAAATGCATGAATAAATCTAATTTTAATTTAGTTCAACTTGATATATTAAAATAACTCAAATTAAAACAGAAATAACAACACACACAAAAAAAAAAACTAAAATTTGCTAAAATGACAATGGAAAATATAAATATATTTTTCACCAATATATTGGATTCAATCTTTTTTTTATCTTTTTTTTTTTTTATATTCATTTTTTAAATGAATATAAAATAGAAAAAATTGATAAAAAAGATTGAATCCAATATATTTGGTAATAATATGAAGAGAAATCTATAAAAAAATTTTGTAGGCTGGTCATTATTAATTGGGAACACCGCAAGTGTAACAATGTGTGAAAAAAAAAAAGTACGTTAACTAGCATTATCGGGGAAAAAAAATCCTTTCTGGCTCCAGAAATGACCGAAACACAACATATGAGGGTTAAAATCTCATTACTGTCCAAGTAAAATATACAACCTCATGAAATTTGATGATCAACAACAAAAATGTGATGAAAATCATATTTTAGTTGAAATTATTGCACTCGTGTGTTGTTCTCTGATCATATCTGATAAAAAAAAAAGATGAGATTGCAAAGCCTAAGAAGAAAGACATTTAATCTGAAGTGTTCACGAAAGAAAACAGATGTTTTAAAAGTGCTGTTTGTGCTTTACATCAACACATAATGCACGTTAATTACACATCAGCGTCTTAAATACACTTTTATATCAAGCTCCTCTGTGGCCTTAATCAACCTTCTCGCTCTCAGCATCAGGTTTTCCTCCAGTCCAGAGATCAGCACAGTCCTAATCTAAACAACTGGCCCAGAGTCAGCACTTTATCTTTCATCTTTTAACATTTTCATTCAAACATCACCTCCAAAGGGCTGGAAAGCTCAGCACTCTCCGATACAGCATCCAAACCCACGAACAGCTGGCCTACTGACGCCATCTTTGACACCGGGGAGCCGAGTGACAGAGTGCATTGTGGGTAATTAATGAACCGTGTTAGAAAAAGGCATTTTTGCTGTGCGTGGCGAGAGCTACATTCATCCGCTCAGAAACAGAGGAAGCATATGCAGGAATGTGTTGCAGACACAGACAGTCCTAATTAGCACATGGCACATGATATATCAGGATGACGGGCAGAGTGCAGCTTGACTAGTTTGTGGTTAGTTCGCCGTCTGCCTGCGAGCCTCACGATCCACTGACTCGCGTATGACGTCAACGAGCTGCATCCTGATCCACCCTGAGCCCTGGAGCATGAGCGGTGCTATTTTTAGGGCATGTTAGGAAAAGTTAATTCCGCCTTTTAAAATGCAGCGATCATGCCACAAGACACAGCAAATAGAACTTGAAACATTATTATATTACATTTGCATTTAGTCATTTAGCAGACGCTTTTATCCAAAGCGACTTACAAATGAGGACAACAGAAGCAATCAAAACTAACAAAAGAGCAACGATATGTAAGTGAAGTAACACGTCTCGGTTAGCCTAACGCGGTACACGCAGCAAGGCTTTACCTTTTTAAACACAGTACTGTGCTACATTTTGAAACTTGAACTAGTGTGTTTTCTACCTCCGAAACTAGAAGAAAACATCACGGAAACCATTTATGACCCAATTTCCGCGCTGGGGGTGATGCTGAAGAAGGTGACAGTGTGTTTGTGAGGCGAGCTATAATAATTAAAATAGGTCTTAATGACACAGGCTGAGATGATTCCCCGTAGACTTGCACAGGATAAATATTTAATTATTCACTCTAATTATAATGAGAATCCAATGTGCCAACCACTTACTCGTCCTGCTTCAAACAGGGCTCCGGTAACCTATAGGCTGTGTGTTCTAGAGGAGATAACACCAATCAAATGATTTCCTACTGATGCAGTTATTTGCATTTGCTATTACACCGAGTGGATGAAGTGAAGGAGAGCTGGTCCTCCTGATCATCTCGCCGTGCATTAATATAAGCGTAGCAGAGCCCAGATGAGCATTTATATCAAAGTGAAGTCCGATTCTGGAGGGAAGGAGGAACAACTGTCTTTAAGACCCTCTTTAAGTGTCATTTACAACTTAAACAGCACACAAGTCAGAGTAAAACCTTATTATAGCTTTAAAACAAAACATTGATAACATATATAGTGTCATTAGTGGTTCTTCTTGTGAAAAAAGTACACATTAGCATATTACAAATGTACAAGGACATTGCATGTTTAATGCAATTAGCCTAGTTGAACTTTAGTGTTTTTGACACACACGTAGGACTTTATATGTAATTTCATAATTAATTATATTGTCTTGACAGAAATTCAATGCAGCTTGCTTACATGCATTCATGCATATGTGTCATAGTAAGACATGATGCATATAATATTATTTTTAAAAAAAAGCTTTATAGCTACATTTTATTATATACATATATATATATATATATATATATTGTAGGATTGTTGAACATTTTTGACATTAGTTTTATTATTATACTTTTTTTTCATGAAATTTAAGGCGTACAAGGTTTATACTGACAAGCATTCATGGTAAACCAAAATGCAATTTCTAGTGGTAGTCATGTATTTAAATATTTGTAATTCACATTTGAAATTATGAACTTGCATAACACACAAAAATTATTATCCATTAAAATGATAATCAAGTACATTACATGTGCTTTCAACACATCAAAATAAGATGCAATCTGCATTTCTTAAAAGTGTACTTAAGTGTGTTAAGAAACAGTCATACAAGTCTCTTTAAATACACTCAAGTGGCCTTTTATTTCATTAATATTATATTATATTCAAGTTTTACTTATACGATTTGAAGGACAATACAAGTGCATGTTGATTACAATTAAGCACACTTCTTAACAAGACACTGTACCAGAAATGTCTTTCATTCATATATTTTCATATTTTAATGTACACATTTTACTAAATAATGTTTGTCAGTGACGTATACAAGTGTAAGCCAAAGTGTGTTTT
>NW_015630418.1:299506-313569 GCF_001515625.1 Sinocyclocheilus rhinocerous | reverse complement strand
TCTCTCTCTCTCTCTCTCACACACACACACACACACACACACACACACACACACTCACACACACACACACACACACAGAGAGGACTGCTATGAAATCCCAGTTCAATTTCTTCTCGTTCAACCGTGTGGACACCAGAGGAGGTGAAGATCAATATGACACATTCTAGCATCATTATTACAATTGATATCCTCAGTGGCTCCCGGCCTCTTTAATCACAGGGTTGTGCCCTGACTGCCTCGTCTTCTTTTAAAACTCCTTTAAAGGTGCTATCTGATTTTTGTCCAGGTGTCCAGTTCTTAATTAGCTGACGCTGCGAAAGTGGAGACCTCATCAGCATTGAGGGTCCAGAGAACAGATGGGAGGCTGATGTAACGACTCAGTCCTCGCTGAGAGCCACAAACGCAGCGGTAGCACTTTCCTGCAAGATATCTGAGAAAAACACATACATTTATAACTTCAATAAGTTCAGAGGGATGCAAGCTTAAGATGTAATATAAATAAAAAAAGACTGCGTTCAGCATTTAATCAACATGTCAAGAGAGCGATGATATGTGACAAAATATTGCTCTCATTTAAAAAAAAACTAAACTAAACTGTCATGCAGTTTAACTTATGGTTTGACACAGTATCTATGGTGTTGTTGTCCATAATTGTGTAAATTTAAGCTTATACTGCAGGCAAAGGAGATTCTGCTTTCCACAAATGTAAGACTCTTGAGAGAAACTCAATGCTTATGTGAATGCATGGTAAGAGGGGATGTATAATATGGTTAAACTGCATAGCTACATTTCATTATATAGATTTTGTAGTGTTATTGCACATTTTTTGCCATTGGTTTTAGTATTTATACTTCATTTTTCATTAAATTTGAGACATATGATGCACTAAAAAAGGTTTCAATCCAAAGGGTGCAGAAGCCACATTTGTGCACTTTGCAGGTTTAATGTCTGAACTATAAGATTTTATTTTTTTTTAACATAGCTTTTGACATATTTGAGATATCCGCATGATGCATGACATGCTGTAACACTTCTAAGACTGTGTAGGTAAATAAGATCATTTCCAAACAAAGGAGACGGCTAGACTGTGCTGTTTAATGCTTATACAACAGCAACTCGTTTTGTCTTTAGTTTGCATGAATGTTAAACAAGTGCCAAGTGGATTATAAAGATGTACTGTCTTAGACACAGACCATAACATGCCTGCTTTTTAATCTATTCATCTATTTTTCCTTCTACTGTCTATGAAGTATTAAACATAACTTGTGAGATATTTGAGATATGCACATCTTGCATGATGCACTGGGAGACTTGTGTAATTGTGCAAAGAAGATTATTTTGCTTCTATTCTCCATAAATGTTAGGTGTTTGAGGGAAACTCAAGTGTCTGTATATGTGCCACGGTGAGATGTGATTTATTATACAGTATTTTTGTGGGTTATTGCATTTTTGACATGGTTTTTACTATTATTATGCTTAATTTTTCATGAAACGCTTATGAAATTTGAGGCATATGAGGTTTGGGATCCACTAAAATAAGTTTAGTATCCAAATGATGCACATTTGTAACAAAATAAGCTGGATTTGTGCAACTCGCAGGTTTAATGAGTGAACTAGTTTGACTTGAAAAATTTGCTCAAGGATTAGACAAATCTATGTCATTAAATATGCATACTGTTCAGAACATGGTTTGGTAAAAGCAGCTTAATTTGAACCAGAACGAACTGATTGAATCTGTCTAGTCCTCTAGTGAGTTTTCCAAATGGTTTTAGTCATCTAGTTAACCAGCCACTGCATGGCTAGAGTAGACAGACAATCGCTCCTCCATTATCTCTGTTTGGGTTGTAATCCGCTCCACGAACCTCAGGCGGATTAATGAAGCGTCGTGAGCCAATAAGTTGGCAGTGGCCACCGTCAGCCATTCATTCGCTCAGCGCAGAGTTATTGCGGCGAGACGCACATGCAATCAGTGTAATATCTGCAGCGCTGCAGTTACAGTGAGACGCCTGATAACTCGCATAATAACCAGATTAGCAATATGTCACACTAAACTGTTGGCAAAAGGCTGGGGAATTGGGAAGATTCTCCATTCCTACGGAAATGAGCAGGCTTTAAATAGAAAATGTTGGAACTCAATTTGTCTTGTGTTAAGGCTGAGGATTGTGTCTCTCTCAAAGCAGGCTCGTTTATCGACTGTTCGTCTGTCGCTCGAAGGACTGAAATGCTCATCTGTATGTTTTATTTCCTTCAGGGTTTCTGCAGGTCTTAAAAGTAGGCTATTCATTTGCCCTTCCACAAGTTAAGGCCTTAGATCTTAAATTGGAGCAGAAAGTCTTAAATTCATAAAGTAATGACATTAAATGTTGCATTTATTGCAATCGTTGTCAGTATTGTTGTTTTGTTTTCCAATGCAAATATCTAAACAATATATTTTTTTTCCTTTTGAATAAAGTTGAATTTTCTGAGCATATATATATATATATATATATATATATTTACTTTATCATAATTCAGTTCATTTTAATATTTTTTTTTTAGAGAACCAGACTTTTTCAGGTTTCTGTGGGGCTTCAAGGTTCTTTAAGCCTTAATTCACCCTTGCACAAATTACGGCATCAAAAAAGCCATCATTTAGGGCAGAAAGAGTAAAATTCATAAAGTCATAGCATTAAATGTTGCATGCATTGCAAAAAAAAAAAAAAAGAATATATTCCTCAGTATTTTTGTCTTGTTTTTCAATGTAGATATCTAAACATACTAAATCAAGACACATTTACTGGAGATGCAACATAAAACAGAAGTCTTGTTTTCTGAGAAATTGAATAACATCAAGTGAGTTTATGTTAAAAAAAAAGAACAAATATCTGTTACTGAAGTATGAAAACTTGTTTTTGCTTCTTCTTTTTTTTTTTTTTGAGCCCATTGGCAGATATTCTTATTTTAATCATAAACTCACTTTTTTTTGTCAACTTTTCTCAGACTTCTCATCTTCTTCTCTTCGTCATTTTGCTTCTCAAGTAGGACTACATATCTTGATTTAAGATATTTTACACCAGAAAACAAGACAAAAATCACTTTTTTTGCAGTTTAAGCAGAATCTACAGTAAAAGTAATTTTCATATTCTAGTTAAGCTATTTTATTTTTTTTGTAAATTTAATTAAAAAGTAATTGAACTTGTATTTTCTAACTCTGTGTTGCTAATGTAACTCATTGTGTTCTGATTACATATTTTACATTGAGAGAACATATCGAAGTATTGTGTTTACTTGCACTCTTAAGTTCACCTTCAAAACTTGCAGAAACTCTGTTGCTTCTACATGAACTCATAAGAAATAATGAATCGCTCCTTTTTCTGACATGTGGATTTTTGAGTCAATGCAAAGGTTAAAGCCGCACAGGACACCCTGCATTTCAATTTCAGGATATTTTTTGTCCTCAGAACAAAGCTGCGGTGGTTTTCAACCTGCAATAATAAAAGCAGCTCCATTTTGAATGGCAACACAAACAATCAGCCTCAGAATTGAATGCTAGTTGGAGCTCTGCAATTTGGAGAGTAATTACCTTGATGTTTGTAGCGAGGATATTAGCCACATGGAAATTGCCACCCTTTGTATGTATGACCCCTGTGAGGCCGTTATCGCCGGCGACTCGTTCGCGCTTTAAATAATTCTCATTACCCAGCTGCCAAAGTCGCAGGTTATTTGAGTGTGAGACTATATGCTATGCAGCTCGTGCTAAGAGCGGTCCGATTTTTCTCTCACTTCCCTGGGACGTTAGATTAGAGTTAATTACATAAAACTGTGAGTTTGAACTCTTGCCAGCATTTTGTAATCTGGATTAAAGGTGTGAGGTCGACTCTCGTTCAGTTCAAGCCATTGAACGATTCAAAGCTGCTGCTGTTGCTCTAATGAACGCGTGCACGTTTCTCCACAAACTTTGCTGAGATGCAACAAATATTTGCTAATGGATGCAGAAGTTAGTCTATTGTATTTCGTATCTGGAGACTACACAAATTGCTAATTGTACTCTAAATACTGCCATCATTAATTAAACATAGAGCTGCTTTTGTTTGGTATTTGAAGTTCAATAGATCCGACAGCTAGAACACACTGTTTAATGCTCGTACAACAGCAATTCATTGTTGTGTTTAGTTTGCGTGAACGTTAAACAAGTGCCAAGTGGATTATACAGAGAATGCCATTTAGATACACTGATCTTAATGTAGCTGCGATTGTTAATCTATTTTATTATTTAACATAGCTTTTGAGATATTTGAGATCATGATGCATGTCAGCATGGCATGCTTGGTTGTGTAATTCTATGATTATTTTGCAAGTAAAAGAGATGCTGATTTCCATGAATTTTAGGCTCTTGAGAGAAACTCAATATGTGTTTGTATATGGTAAGATATGATATTAGTTGTGGGGTTATTGCAAATTTTTGACATTATTTGGATTATTATTCTGCTTAATTTTTCATGAAACTTTTGAAATTTGAGGCCTATGAGGTTTGGGATGCATTAAAATAAGTTTGGGATCAAAACGGTGCAGATTTGTAGCAGAAGAAGCCAGATTTGTACTAGGCACCTTGCGGGTTGAGCTAGTTTGACCTGAAAAAAAAAAACTCAAGGATTAGACAAATCCATGTTATTTCATTCAGACATAACAAAACATATGCACCCTACTCAGAATATGGTTTGGTAAAAGAAGGCTTAATTTGTGCCAGAACAGTCTGGATCTGGTACAGAATGGAGTTGTCTAGTCCTCTAGTGAATTCGAGAGATCTGACGGCAAGAACGCACTGTTAAATGCTCAAACAACAGCCAAATCATGGTTTTCTTTAGCCATTTGTAACATTAACTAAGGTTAATAAATGCTGTAGAAGTATTTGACATTGTTAGATGTGTTAATTTCAGCATTTACGCATTTAAGTTGAGTCTGTTAACTTTTTTATTTAATAAAGTTCGGCAATGTTTTAGTTTTCATTCAGTATCTATTTTAAAAACTATTGGTTGGTTGACCGACCTAGTTATTGGTAAAATCCACTATCGGTCGACCTCTAATTATTGCATATTTTTGTCATGATTTATGCTTTATCATGCATGAAACTTCTATGAAATTTGAGGCATATGAATTTTGGGATGCACCCAAAAAAAAACAGTTTTGGATCCAACTGGTGCAGATTTATACCAAACTCTTTACAGGTTTAATGACTGAACTAGTTTATTTGCTAGAGGATTAGACGAATCCGTGCTACTTAATTCAGATGTACTTTAAAATATGCACACTTTTCATTTAGACAGTGATCATAACATACTTGTTTTTGTTTAATCTATTTTCTTTTGCTTCTGTTTGAATTATGTAACATAAGTTGGCATGAAGATCTGTGTCAGCAAGGCGTGCTGGGACTCTTCCACGGCCGGACAGATGTTCTGTCTGCGGGACGGAGGAGACGAGACGAGAGGTGCATGAGCATCGGCTGTAATTGTTGCATGTGTCGTATGAATTCCCCGCTGAGTTCTCCATTTCTGTTGGGTTTTTTCCTCTCTCTCTGCCGTCGCCGCAGGAATCGAGACAAGCCGGCTCACTGCAGACAAACTAAAACAGCACAAAAAAGAAAGCAACCCAGCCACCGAGTCCCTGTCATTCTGGATGAGATCAGAATCAATGTTTTGTGGTATAGATCATTAGCCATTCAGACAAGTGTGTCGGGACATTCTTCTTTATTTTGAGTCGAAGGTTGAAGTGTTTTGGCTCCTAATGTGACCGTAGTTATCTTGTGCTTGCATTTCAATTTCACACCTCGTCTTAAAAGCGTTTTACGGCTGGCCGCAGGTTTCCAGAAGGTAAGATAAGGTAAGATGAGAAATTAGCCCGGGGATGAAGCAGCAGAGGGTTGTAATGATCAGGTAACGTTGTTTTTTCTGAAAAAGAAAAGCTCTGTTTACTTCGGTCTGAATATGTGATAAAATTTGAGCTCGGGAATCAACAAAAAAAGAATCAAATCAATCATGCTGTTTTGCCTTTTTTTCACTGCATCAAAAGCAAAACATGATTTGGCTGAAGAGAAAATAAGACATGCAGGACAGAGCCTTCTTTCTTTCTTTCTTTCTTTCTTTCTTTCTTTCTTTCTTTGAAGTCTCGCAGTAGGAAATCATCCTCTAAATTAGATTACAGATCAGGGCTTGTGAGAGACAGCAGTATCATCAAATTATCCTCCAGACTGTAAGTTCCACTGACAGCTTAAAATTGGATATATCGCTCAAAAGAGAGCAGCCACCTTTAATGAAATTGATACGCAAATCCAATTAAATAAGCATAAATTCATATAAATACAGAAGCTTTTTGTAGGCATTAGAGGTGACAGGTTAATTGTCTGTTGTGATGGAAACAGGCTCCCTGTAAAATGCTGTTGCAGACATTTTATGGTTTACATTAAAAACAAAAACAAAAAAACAAACATGAAACCCAAATTGTCAAATTGAAGTTTAGTTCGTGTTGAGGACTTGTATATGCTTGTAGTAACTCTTTAGAATATATGCACCCATTACTGTTGAAAAGTTTGAAATCAGTAGTTTTTTTTTAAAGGGGTCATATGATGTGATTGTCTCGTTTATAATGGGTTTTAATGTTTTTGTCTCGTCGCTCCGGCCGGACACGGCATCACAGTATGGTGAGGGGCGTAACATTTCCGTCTCACGCTTGAGGTATTCGGCCAATCATAACGCACTGGATAGCTGGCCAATCACAGCACACCTCGCTTTTCAGACCGATGAGCTTTGTAAAAATCAACGCGTTTCAGAAAGGCAGGGCATAGAGGAGAAACAATAATGTACAGAATGTGGAAAATAATGTGTTTTTTGAACCTTACACTTCTGTAAACTGGAGAGAAAAACATGGATTATTATATGTCTACTTAAAATTTCTTTTGAGAGAAGTATTATTTTTCCTGTTTTTTTTGACAATTTTGAGCGCTTTAAATAAACACATTTAATGTCTGTTTCATTCATACTGGAAGCCAGAGGGCGCCCTCGTGCAGAAACTCCACATGTGCATCACAAAAATAACAGAACTGATGATAAATAAACACTCGACGGCAACAATGTATAGTTTATCTGTGTTCTTCAAGCCATCTCGGATATTTTCATAATGATGTATATTTGTAATCCATTGCTGATCAACATAGCCTTTATTACAGTATAGAATATATTTTCTGCCTCATTTCGTGCATAAACTCAAGGACACAAAAACTGAGGCAATTCTGAGAGAAATTATCTAAACAAAACTGGAAAAAAAAAAATATATATATATTGCAGTTCACCAGCATGTATTGAACCGTGGATGTTGTACTGAGCGGTTCAATATTATATTGAGAATTGTGGCATCTCTGGTATATACAGTACTATATATAGTGGATACTTGATTATATTTTGAAGGCTCTTAATAGCATGCAAAAAACTGATATGTTTCCCTTATATTGACACTAGTAAAGGCTTGTTTGTGTTTGTGTTCTGTCGGTTCTGTCAGCCAAGCCGTGTAATTTTCTTGCAGTTCCAGAGTGATTAGTAATATGCCATTTACAGCTGAGATGATTGGCTCCAAAAAAAAAAAAAACGGCAGCAGAATCGAACTCCCAAGAAACAAGTTGATGGACTTCAAATCACGCATTTCCGACGGTCCTGCTCCAGCCGAGCTGCTGCCATTGACGGATGCTTCAGTCATTACAGACCTATAAACCAAACTACGCTCTAATGAAATATTAGTGTATTTCTTGCAAGCGGTACCAAGCGGAGCACTAAACCCAGTTAAACGATCAAGGAAAACGTGGCTCTTCACACCACACTCTGAACACGCCAGTCAAAAAAGAGTGTTTGGTTCTCCCTGAGGTAATTTAATACGGCAAACAGAATGACAGAGTTACACTGGGTTTACACACGGTCATCTCTCGGCCTCTCCCTCCCACACGCATTCAGCTCTTCTTCTCTTGCTATTTTTACTCCGTTAATAAGAATTCATGGCAGGGAGGCACTTTCTCCTGAAACAATGTGTGCAGAATGGCCAGGCTGCGAGAATAACCGCCGGAAAGATAAACAAAGTGATTAATTGCTGTAAGATCCTGCCTGAATGTGAGCAAAACCCTCATGTATCATAGCGCATTGCAATTCATATTCAGGAAAAAAGCAACAGTTTCTGCTGCTCTCCGCAGTTTCTTTGTGCGAGAGTGTGGTCACTATCACGGTCTTTGATGTGGAGGGCTTCAGGGTTCACACACACAACAAGCTCTGCCTATCTCGCGTTCTCAGGGATATGAATCCATGAAGAGCGTTGAACGAGGCCCGTCGTTTTTTCCCAACCAGGAGCTCGTGTTCTCCGGAGAGCACTTGGAACGATTTCTGTTTCGCTTTGTCGAACGCGTCTTCGTTACGTGTTAACTCGTAATTTCTCATTAGAAATCGAGAGTGCATTTGCTCGTGGGTGATATCACGCACTTGTTGAGTTTGATTTGATGGTAACTGAATTCTGCCATAAAGCGACATTGCTTTTGTTAAAAGTCCCGCCTGGATTTGGTTTAGACATAAATTCGCCGTACTGCTCCAGTGCGCTCTCGTTGAAATGAATCCTGATACGCAGCTTTACACTCATAAAGGTTCTTTACTACAAATGATGGTTCAAAATCTTTGCACTAAAGGTGCCTTATAGAAGGACAAGGTTCTTCAGAATAGGGCTGGGCCAGGGGCGATTCTAGGATTTTCATTTTAGGGGGGCTCAGCCCCCAGTGAGGGTATAATAATAATAATAGAACAGGGTGGGTGTGATGAGGGGTGAATGCAGTGAAAACTTAGGCTACAGTAGATGGGGAACCGATTATTGCTCCCCCATGATATTTTGTAAACTGGATTTATGACAAAGAACTGTACAGATGCAGATATTATAACAATCTATCGATAAATACACACCTTGTCCTCTGTTTCTCGCTCTGCGCCGCCGCGTTCTGCGGATTGAAAAAGAACGTGTTGAAAGACGGGGAGGAGCCGATCGAAGTCTGCTGCCATTTTCAGATTAAATTTAAAGGGGACGGAGGCGATCATGAATTCGTGTACAGTTTATGGAGCTAATCGCAAAATTTTAGTGGGGCCGAGTAATCATTTTAGGGGGCTATAGCCCCCCTAAAAATGGCCTAGCGACACCCATGGGCTGGCAATGAACTATATATCAAGATTGCGATGAAATGCATGTGGATAACAATTATAATTATAATCTCTGGGTATTTTGACTTGATATGGATGAATCTAAAAAGGTGACAACAGCAGCCAGTCAGTGCAAGTTTTTATTAGTGTTGGGTATCGTTATAAAATTATTAGATAAAATAAAAAAAAAATTTTTGGAGTGTGTTGCAGCCGTCAAAACAATTTTTTTTTCATATTTACAAAAAACATTTACGTTCGTCAGTAAAAACTTTGGAAATCTTTTCTTTGTACTTTTGTCAATTAAATAAAAGTTAAAGAGAACGAACAAATCACAGATTCTCGATTTTATTGCATTTTACAAAATTTCCCAACTTCTCTCGAATTGGGGTTGTATTTTGAAGAATGTTAATAACCAAACAGCTGACGGTAGCCATTGACTTCCATAGTATGGGGGAAACAAAAATACTATGGAAGTCAATGGCTACCATCAACTGTTTGGTTTCAAACATTCTTCAAAATACTTTTTGTGCTCACATTTCATTTTTATTTTCATTCATTCATTCATTCATTCATTCAGTAATGAAGCTGTAGTTATGAATGGGTTATTAATCACAGACTCTCTGAATCGTTCAAAGCTGCAGATTCCTTCACTAACGAAACACTCAAAACATGTTGCTTGGAGACGCACACCAGTTCTGTTGCAGATTTCATTGGAACTATTATCATTTCGTTGTAAAATATAACAAACAATATTGACAATATTGTGTTTAAAATGTAGGCTACATTAAAAATGTAAAATGTACACTTAATTCATTTTTTTGTTGAACTGTTATATCAATGTCACATTTGCAGTCGTTTGGATATTCAGGGAAAATTACATTCTTGCTCGTATTTTAAACATGAAAAACAATAACTCACACAGGGTGTTTCTGTGTGGAAGAGAGTTTCTTAAATCGATCTCTATGTACAGTCAGTGTCAATATTTGTTCTTTAAGTGCTACAAATCTACTTTAAAGATACAATAAACAGCAGCGTGACGTGTTAAAGCAGCATACATTTTCCTGTTTTTATACTAGAAGTGACATTTTGCTTGTCAGAAATACATGCTCGGTTTTAATGTTACTTCAAGTTGGGGTAGAATTAAATGAATGCCAAAGCTCAGCATTTTGTTGGCGAACCCCAGTTTGAGAACCACCGCTCTATGGCATCGCTGTGAAAACCCCCATTTTGACTCTTTGTTTTTAAGAGTGTGCAGACTGTGTTTTTCGCACATATTGGAGGATGATCGAGTTCTCGGCCTTGAGAGCGAGTTCAGATGAGGAGCCAGAAGCGGCTCCTGTCCTCACAAACTCCACATGCTCTTTTCCAGGATTCAGCAAACGGGCCAAATCCAAACATTATCTGCTGCTTTCCCAAAGACCAAAGCTGTTCTGCTGTCTCTCCCAGGAGAACAAAACTGCTGCAAGACTTCTTTTATACTTCTTTTTGCCTGTATGTGAAACATGGTTCCCCTAGACATCTGCTGCTGTGTACAGGCGAAACACTTCAATTTTCATCTTTATGTAGAATATAATTTCTAAAAGGACAAAGATGATGTTTGATTATATTAGATGGCCTGAATGCTTAAGCAGGCCTTTCTGGATGAGGTGATAAATAGATGCATAAATCAATAACAAACACCTTTAAAATCACCAGAAGGATGCTCGTCGCAATCCATTATTTGCTGTGTAATTAGCACTGAATTTTAATTGCTCAATTAGGCTGATAGTACTGTCTGTGGCATTGAAATTGAACTAATCCAGCGGATAAATTCAGTTTGCTTTGGTTTAAATGCAGTGCGATGTTTGACACTATATTTTTATTTAGTGACTGCTGTGAGAAGAAGAGGCATCAGCATAATAACAATGAAGGATCCTAATCAAGAAATAGTGGCATATCAGTCTGTGATATTGCTCTGTGTGATATTACAGGCTAGATCAGGTTAATTTTGTGAAACTTACATTTTAAAGGTGGGGTAAGTGATTTCTGGTAGCCAATGTTGACATTTGAAATCACCAAAACAAACACGCCCCTACCCCAAAAGGGTCTCGCCCCTATTTTGATAGCTCCGCCCCACACATACGTACACATCCCAGGCAATGCTTAGTTCTGTGAAACAAAGCAAAACCAATGTTACACCGTGTCTACACCGGCCGCGAGTGGCGCGGCGCGACAAAATACTATAGAACTCATTATAATCAGTGATGCTGTCTACACCATTGATATATATATATACATATCTATGGTCTACACTGGATGCAATATTTATTTTAATGAAATTAACTTGTTTAATTTTTAATTAATTTATAAAATGAATTTCATAATGTTATATTTTACAACTAATATTGTCATTATTTATTTATTTGTTTATTTTTATTTACGTTTTTATTGGCCGAGTACTTCAGCTTTCTACTTGCTCAGCCAACATTTTTTACTGGCACCATCTAAAAACGTGTATTTTCATTTTAAATGCATTATTTGCTTTATTTTTTTATTTTTTTATTTATCTGCTTGCTTACTTGCAGTTTAATCAGGCCAGTAGTTCAGATTTCTACTTGCTCAGGCACAAATACATTTTTAATTAACTTACATTTATAATTTTATGTTTACATTTATAATTGTAAGTATTTTTAAAAATGTATAATTTAATATTTCACAACTTTATATAATAATAATAATAATAATAATATCACAAAATACAATTTACTATTTTTTTTTCACGTGTTACATAAAAAAAAATGTTTTGAGTAATATCTGGAAATTATGCAGTTATTCTAATTCTAAAACTCTCTCACATCGGCTCTGAACCAGCAGGTCATCAACAACAGTGATCATTTATCGCAGCTGCACAGAAAACGTTGTATGGCAGTTGATGATGGTTTTAACACGTGATGTGTCTGACACAAAACTGAGTCTTAATGCCCTGTTATTAAGAACACAACATCCTCTCTGTGTAATTAAGTGAAGGAAAGAACTGGTCCAATAACAGGCCTTTGATTCCTTAAACAGAGCTACGACACTAATGCTGCCACCAACCCTGCACTTTATTCAGACCCACTAAACGCCCCATTATGTCTCTTCATTGAATCTGAACTTTATCCTCCTGGTATGTTGTCAGGTGAGCAGATGTGTGTGTTTACAGCTCAGATTAAGGGTTAACCGTCCTCCTTTAGTTCCCGTATGAAAGACCAATGGAATAATCACGTTATAATTTCCACAAAAAAAAACAAAAAACATGCAGAATGGGATCCAGATGATGTGATTATTCCTATTCTAATGACTTAATCCAAAGCAGGATTTTAATACGAGGCACTGAGGCCGCTCCTCATAAATAAACAAACAGAGGCAGTGCACGCAAATAAAACATTATAATAACAAAAAAGGCCCTCTAAACAGAGGCGGCGCACATGCATTATGGAAATTTGCTAATGAGCTCGCTCTCCGAAGGTTTGGGCGAAGGACGAGCGACAGATCCTGATCACCTGTGCGTGCTGGATCTGATTCCCGTCTGATCCACATCTAGGTCAGCGCAGATGTGCCAAAAAACAAAATGATGGGGAAAATCATGTCATCGAGGACAAAGCTGAGAGCAGATGGAGAGCAGTTGCCATGGTGATGCGATAGCCACACCTGTGTGTGTGTGTGTGTGTGTGTGGAGAGAGAGACGGGCCGAGCGAGATCCGCAGGGTGTTGAGCTTGTACTGAATGCTTTCACTAGGCCTCATTTAATGTGTTATTCAAGTCCCTCATCTCTGCTAGCATCAAAACACGCTGTGTTGCTTTCAGACAAAACTTAATGCTTAATTATCACAATTTGGAACAGGGAAGATGTGCGTGTGAATTAATAATTCATGCATGTGAATTATAGAGAGCTGCTAATGAAATATTCTGTTTCTGAAAGTCACCTGGAAGAGCGGTAGTCCTGAATGAGTTTGGCTCATTGATTAGAGATGCTGTGTGTTATATATGACAGCAGATCTACTGACCGACCATCAGTCTGTCCGCTGACCAGATGATGCGTATTGCACACTAAATCATTTGGGAAGCACCTGCAAACAAAGTTGTGAAGGAATCAGTGTTTTTGATGAGGAACGAATCGCTGGATTTGCTACTTTTTTTCCAGCTTGTGGCGTCAAATCTTTGAAAAACATTCAGTTTTGTTAGTCACCAAGGCCCAAGCCATTGATATTATATATATATATATATATATATACTGTAATATCAATGGCTTGGGCCATTGTTTCAGAGTTGTATCTGTGAAAATATCTTATTAATAGTAATTTTGGACTTTTACACTTTCAATTATCTTGGCTAGTTTTGTTCACGAACTGGCAGTGTTAGTATTTCAGTATCATTGACACACTTTTGATAAAAATTTGATGTTAATGATTTTTTAAAGTACTTCTGTTTTTTTGTAATTTTTATTAGTTTTTAACACGTGTATATAAAGTGTTTATTAAGTTTTGGTTTATTTTGTTGTAGTTATTTTAGTCCTTAAACTTGGATGAGTTTATTATTGTGGTACTGCTAATTTTGAGGATTTATTTATTTATTTATTTTAATTTTAGTTTTGTGGCGTCAAATCTTTGAAAAATATTCAGTTTTGCACTTCACATCAAGTTAACTAGATATCTGTTGATTTTATATATACTGCGTTGTTTTTGAGTTGTGTCTGTGAAAATATATTATTGATATTAATGTTGGACTGATTGAAACTGTGATTAGTTATTTTGGCTTTTTTGTTTGTTTTCTGTGCAAATAGTCACAAACTGCCCACCAGTTTATTTTAGTATCATTGATATACGGTTTCAGTTTCTGTTAATATTATGAATTATA
>NW_015630418.1:285316-299185 GCF_001515625.1 Sinocyclocheilus rhinocerous | reverse complement strand
CCCCCCCACCTTCCTTTTTTTTTTAGTTTTAAATAAGTTGTAGTTATTAAGTTATTTTAGTACTTTAACTTTAATTGAAAATAAGAAATGTTGTCTTGGCAACTAGCTAAGATAGAATAAGTTTAAATATTATAAATATTTAATTTTATTTCAGTTAATGTTTATTTTATTTAAAGCAATTGTTATGGTTTTAGTTAAAGCTGCAGTACGTAACTTTTTTTTGGTTAAAAATGATCCAAAATCTATTTTTGTGGAAGTACAAAACCAGCCAGTGTTCAAAACGATCTCCTTACCGTAGCGCGCTTCACAGCTGTAAGCTTGTAATAACGTTTTCTAATTTGAGTGGTACTGGTAGGTTTTCTCGGGAAATACAAGCATGCCGCCGTTCATCTTTGCGTCATTATGTCATGTCTGTAAACATAAAGAAAGTCCCGGCTTGTAAACTATATCGCGTGTGTGGATGCTGCAGGAGGCGGATCGTTAAAAGCCATTTCTCACAGCAGCTGGAAAAATTTAATGTATCAAGGCAAGGCAAGTTTATTTACTGTATATAGCGCATTTCATACACAATGGTAATTCAAAGTGCTTTACATAAAGGGAAGTAAAATAATCATAAAAATAATCACAACAATAAAACAAGGAATTTAAAAACATATACAATGTATTAAAAATATATCACTTTGAAAATATCACTTTGATGGCAGATTGTAATCCAGAAAGGATTATATGTTATTGAAACACATAAGTGACTGAAATTAGATTATATTCCAGTTTTAAATGTGCATCTGATTACAGATACGTGGGATCACACAAGATTTGAACCAGTTCTAAGGAACATTAATTGCTTTTTGGGTTAAAAGAACAACTAATTTATAAAACAGAATGCTATGACACTTAGAGATTAGACTGTACAGAAATTGAAATCTACATGTAACGCTAATACACACTAATACATGTAGTCACGCAATGCTGATGTTGTTAACAATAACATTTTGAGAACAAAGTATAACAATAATAATTTGCATGGTGATGTGATGAGCTAAGCGATTGTTCAATTCAATCGCAATTGTTAGCGCAATGTATTGTAATGTTTTGTTTTTTCTCTCAGTTGGTCAGAACAAAAGTGGCAGACATGTTATTTACTTGTCCAGATGACATTTTTCGGTGAAAATTCTTATTTGGGTCATACTTCCAAGACGTAGAATCTTTGATTCTTTGATACACCTGTGAATGACAGCCACAAATACTCTTCAAAACATTAGATTCATCTGCGCTGGAGCTGTGTCAATGCACAACCCACGTAAAGAAGATAATTCCACAAATAACTGCAAATGCAGGTTTCAAACAGAGATGGCGACAAAGAGGCAAAACTTACAGACTGCAGCTTTAACGATTTTATCATGACTGACAGTGCTTTGTAATTGTTTGAATGAATAGTTTGTCTGATATTGTGGTATGTTGCAGCATATTGCAGATTAACCCACTCATAAATGTCACATAAAAACAACAGAAATAGCGGTAGCTGACTTTCCCTCAATGTGTACTTTGAAATCAGATGCTGCTTGTATTTTTGACCCTAAAACCTGTACTCTTTTGAGAAATACTGAGTGTAAATGAAAGACCCGGTCGATGACGAGTGCTTTACCCTTTCATTTCACAATGTTTTCCCAAGCGAAATAAGCGTGAAATGTCATTTGAATGAATATGCAATATATAGAGGTCAATTAAACAGTGTCGTGTGAACTGCTGTTGACTGAAAAGACGAGAAAAGAGCAGTTCTCTCATATCTGTTATTGCGGTGCGGATTGTGCCGGGAACTATTTCTGCTACTATTATGCACAGTGATAACATTAACATTTCCTCATCCTATTTTTCACAAGACAGCTATTTTTTAAAACTCAAAATAGTTTTCTATCGCTAACCTTTCCAACCTGCACATGAAATACCTCAGCAATTGTTTTCAGTTAATTAAAAATAATTATGTGCTATTGTTCTGAATCGTCCCCAATTTTCATGCACAAACAAATAGGGAAGATAATAACATAAGATAGTTACACTTAATTACTGGATAAACAGAAATATAACTGCAAAAGCTCATTAAATCAAGTGTCTAATTACTTCAGTGACTTCCATCAGTTCATGCTGTATTTATTTATTCATTAATTCTCTTTTAAGGGAGGGTGTGTGTGTGTGTGTAATAACCCACCAGCAGAGTAAAAACCACGCGTGTGAGCTCGTAACTACGGTGTTGTGATTGCAATCTTTAATGACTTCGGCATTTCAAACCTCTTTCTAGTCATCTAACATTTAAATCAATGCTGTTTTTCTCTTTAAAGTGAAGGAGAGCCGCGGCTTTACAATGAGAGACTGCGAGTGTGCACTATTTATCATTTCATGGCACAGCAGGATGATTTTCTAACTATCCAAACCTTTAATGCTTTCTTCCAAGGACGGCGATAACATGAATTATGTATGAGTTGCAACAACTGTTTGGCCGTTCGGACTGAAGATCTAGATTGATGCAGGAGCAAGCTCTGGATGAAAATTTACACTTTAAACGCTTTATCAGAGTAAACAGTGTTGTTTTGGTTGGTGCTTTAAGGAAAAAATAGCCTTTTTTCCTTTTGTGAATGTTTTACTTGTTAGTGACTTTTAAAATTTTTTTATTTAATGTGTGGATTAAAGTGTTAATTAAACCCTCTAGGCATAACTGAATACAATATATGATTTAGATTAATGCACATATCTGATTTGTTGACTTTTAAGGTCCTGGTGCTTCTCTCACTGCAGCCAAAAATGACTGTACTATATTTTCATTCAATAATGTTTTTTTATTTAATATTTTTTTAATTTTATAAATTATATTTATTCTGTATATATTTATGATATAATCCATTTATTACCTGTTAACCACTTTTTGAGCATAAAACTGAAAATTACATTTCCAACTTTTCTAGCTGTGGTAAATCTTGATGCTTTGGAGCACAGACTTAATTTTGGTCTCTTTTAAAGAAGACGTTTGGCAGATTATTGCTGAAGTAAAAAAAAGTGAGACTAAAAAAAGTTATTTGTTGTTATGAAAAATGCACAAAAATACTGTTTTCTAATTTTATATGAAATTTTTTTTTTCCAAAACATGTTTTACTCTAAAACTGTGAGAAAATCATCAAGTCGTGTTCCAAATTTGAAGTTGATATCACAAAAAAAGAAAAAAAAAGGAATATACAATAATATTTGTATATTCAGATCTGATATCTATGGAAGCTTATTTCCACCACATTTTTTAAAAAACATAACAAAACGTAATAGTGACTTTTTATCTCATAATTCTGACATTTTTTCTAGAAGTTCTAAGAAAAAAAAAAGTCATAATTGCAAGACATCAACTCGGAAGTGTAAAAAATAAAGTCAGAATTCTGAATTTATGTCTCAAAATTCTTGAATTTTTTTTAGAATTGTGAGAAAAAAAGTCTGAATTATATGAAGTCACAATTGCATTGTTTTAATTGTTTTGTTTTGTTCCGTGACAGAAACAGACTCACATAGATAGTTAACATCTGAGAGTGAAAACAAAACAACAATGATGGAAAAAAAATACAGTAAGATCTTTATTTCTTGTAATTTCAAATCTAAAGCAAGTGCGACTTTATTTTTTGAATCCGCGACTTTGCCTTAAAATGTGACTTTATGGTATTTCTTATTTTAAACATCAGCTCGCTATTACATTTTCTTGTTTTCCTGGGGTGAATGGATTTTGATAACAGAGTCTCCTACAAAATAAAAGTACATTTTTAAGAAAATAGTGTTGATCCCGGTCCATCCCTGGGCTGGAGACATGGGAAGATAATCATGGATATTTTTTATTTTTGGAGAAAATACGAATGCGTTTTAAAAGCTGAATAAATTTAAGTATTTATTAATGTAAATCACACCTTCATTTGACCACAGGCAAAAACGGTAGCTCTTTGACGCTCAATAAACTCATTTCAGAGCGTGGCGTTTCTTAACCGTCTGTCATCCGTCTCTCTTCCATCAGACGATCCGGGCCTCTGCGGCTCACAGCAAGCAGCCAGAGACTCGGTGTTTAGAGACGAGTCTTCAGAGTCTTCGGCCTGACATTGATGCACCTTTTGTCTTGTCATATGCAAATACTGCGGGTTAAGGGAGAAGCCGGTTTGAAGTACAAATTGTAATTTAAGACTCCGGCACGACTCTTCTTCATCAGCTCCATTCCATTAATTACCTCTCCCACGGAGGAGAGAAACTTCATTAAAGCACAGATAGGAAGAGACCGCTAAGGAAAGACAGGACTGCTCAAGGACACGCTCGAACAGGAATTAAACTCCAATAAAGCATCACGTGCAAACAGCTTTCTGCAGATCACAGTGGTCATGTGACCAGGACGGGCTTTACTTGCATTAAGTCGAGTAGAGGTTTTTACACGTGTCTAGCCTTCAGACGAATACAGAGCGATTGTGTAGCACTGGAGCCTGCATAAAGATTGCCATAAAACACACAGTAGAGTAGATTTTTAATAAAAGTGCTGATTATTTTTGTGTGTGTTTGCATTAGGTTTTATTTCTGTTTTGGTGACCAAAATAATGTATAATAAATACATGCATAAATAGCCACCACCATGACATAACAGAAGTTTAATAATAATAAATAAATAATGAAGTTCAAATGATTAGTCCAAATGATCAAAGACACCATAATTGGGAAAAAAAAAATCTTAAAAGGCACTTTGACAAATTTTAAACATTGAAATTTGAAGTTGTTGGAATTTTAAATATAAAAAGAAAACTAATGTTACATAAAAGATTAAAATAAGGGAAAATATTTCAGATTCTGCAAGTCAAATCCAGGGTTACTGTTGTTAACTAAAACTAAAACCATAACAAAATTAATTAATTGAAATGAACATATTAATCGAAATAAAAAACATTATTATTCTATTCTATTCTATTCTATTCTATTATTAATCCCACTTAACATTAAAGTTTTTAAATATACTTTTATATTGCAATAATTTCACATTAAATCTTCAAATTAATTTACAAACAATGTAAAGACAGTATATTTAAAATATTTGTTTAATGGCATTGTATGACTTATGACTGAAGGACAGTATCATTTATACCAGTACTACTGATGTCTCTATAAAATTGCCCCCCCACCAATATTTAACCATTGACAATAGCCATTCAACATTACAGTATAATTGAGAGCTATCAATTTTAACATTTATTAGACTTTAAAAAAAATAACTTCTAATATAAGTGAACTTAAAACAATATTCAACTAAATTCTAAATTAAATATAGATGAATCCTTAAAACTATAAAAGTTTTTGATTTCTTGTCTTTTTCTTTTTCTTTTCTTTGATGTACAGACATCACAGCAGGTGGTTATTGGGTTGTTTTGGCTGCTATTTCTTTAAGAGCTGTCGCTGCTGAACATGATGCGGATCTGACATGCATCGTATTTTCTCTCAACTCTCTTTACCTTTTCTGACCCACTTCAGGACTTAATGTCTCTACTAATGAACTGATGAGTTGAATCGGATGTGTTAGATGAGGGAGTGCTGGGATGCTCCAGGACAGTTTTGAAAACAGTTTTAAAAAAATGTGATGTTCTTTAAATGTGACTGAATATATTACATGCATGGCACAGTTTTAAGGCAGCTATAATCACCTTTTTGGTAACTTCGTGACTTAACTGACCACGACATAGCATGCACATAGTTTATTTCACGCTTTGATATGAAAAGATACAGGCTACAGCGCGGCGGCGCCTTTGTTCGTGCAATTGAAGAGCACGCGCTGTGAACACAGTACCGTTTCCGCACTTGTTTGACTCGCGCCTGGCGCTGAATTGAAGTTGGAGCACGTGTCTAAAATGTCTCCCGTTTGATGTGGTCGTAAAGATGTTCTGCGACTGAATAAATGCACTTCTTGTCAAGAGAAAAAGTGACAGAAACAGCGGTTGTGAGTAGTGGCCAACCCTAGCCCCTAGTAATTTTGCTAAAAGTTACTACAATTAAAGGAAGACAGAAAATAAATAATTAAACAAATAAATAAAAACATCTAATTCAAAAGGTAATGCTTTACAATAAGGTCCCATTAGTTAGGGTTAGGGTTAGGGTTAGTCTAACCCTAACCCTAACCCTAATGGTTAGAGAGTTAGACTTGTAACCCGAATGTTTGGTATCTCTGCCAGACACACTGGCCTCGCGTTCATATGATGAGAAGCCTCACAAAGAGATATTTGTTTGCGGCATGTTATTGTTGAATAATGCCACAGAGAATGATGGGTAATTGTGTGGCACCAGGTAAGTCACGCTGTGATTTGCATCTCTTTTCTGAGCTACGGAAAGCTTTCTTCGCCCACACTTGGCTGGTTATCTGAACAGCCGAGGATTTGGTTCTGGTCCATTTACATTCATTTTAATGTTTTTGAATAATCTCCTTCATAACTCCACAGTCTGTGTTTGTTTAAGATGAAATAAGTTACAAATGCACCAATGATAGTGTCACAAAAATACACAGTTAATTGCTGAAAATTATATTTAAAATTATACACCAGGTCTACAATGAACCCTGGCCAAGTGTCATACGCAGGTGCAGTTAGTGAGAAAATCACTCCTTTATTAGAAAAATGCAACATTACTGGGTTGAATCGTAACGCTACCATATGCAAATGTGATATATGTGCATATGTTAAATATCTAGATATGGAATATATTGTCATATGAAGTAAAAACATATGAAACCTTTTAGAAATTAGAACAATTTTATATATTAACATGTATCTCACCCATACAAATCTGTATGTTTATATATGTGCAGTACATTTTTGGACATATGTCATGTTAAATGTATATCCATCCTAAAACCTGTCAATACATCTCGATGTTATGTAAGTGAAATATAAAATAAAGATTTGTCTTTTTTTTTTTTTAGAATTTTTTTTTACAATTTCGCCTTTATCACAATAAAAAACTGTATTTTTTCAAAATATATTTAAAACATGCATTACAAAAACACAAACATACAGATTTTTATATAATGATTACATTTCTGTACTCTTTCACTGTTTGTGACTGTGCTGGAAGTTGAACCTCTTCGGATGTGAGATTTTGGATCTGAGGATGACTTACCCGACTGAAAAAAATCCACGTTCTGGCCGAAAACCATTCCGTGGTACATTTCCCTACAGATCCATAATTCAACTGAACATTCGTAAACAGCATCGCCAACTTAGGTGGTTGGAAGTACAGCTCTCGACCTGCAGTGAAGAGTATAGCTTCTTGTTAGTGTGACATATGGACTTAAATAGATCATGCATTTGTGCAAAATAAACAAGCTAACATGTAGTGCGATCCTTATACCATATACCCTATATTCCATAGTATGCATGTACAAATTTCATTCTTTGTTTTTTTAGTTTGTTAAGAGAATTAAAGTGCCGTTTTTGAAGAGTGTGCATGTGCATCCGTGTGACGTAAGGAAACCGCAAAAAAAAAAAACCGGCGCAGCAGTTCTCAGATGCCATGTTTGTCAATTAAAGCAATAACCTAACATTAATTTGATCTTGAACTGATTAATTATCAGAAGTTATCACTCTACAATCTTTTTAATGATATTATAGACAGCACTAATCAAACATGGTTCGAACAACACTCAAGTTCAAAACAGAGAAGTCTAGTTAGTTTCACCAACAATGCATCATACTATGGTACTATGGTAGTTATTGTTTGGGTAATGCAATGAGACCAGCTAACTGGTGCATCAGACCACATTTGGTTTTGTATTTACATGCCAATTAGGAGTTTATCTGAAATTGATTAATCCAAAATATTGAAAAAATAATGGAGAAAAAAAATAATTGAAGTATACAAAAACATATAAATATTAAATTTACAATACAGAGTCTCACAGGCATGCGGATGCAGGACTTTTTTTTAAAATAATGATGCAAAATTCACTTTCATACTGGTGCGAATTTTTTATAGCAGATAAATGTTCTCAGTTCGCCCGCTCTTGGCAGTTGTGGGACATTTATTTTAGACCCTGATTACACACATTGCATTGAGCTGGAGATTCGGGCCAGTTTATTTGGCTCTGAGAAATGGTAATTTTTCAGGCTGGAATGGAAAATTTGACACTTGACCAAAGCGGAGTCTGTCGCTGCATAGTAGTACAGGTGAGAGAGAAATAAATCTCGATACTCTTTAGGAAAGGAGCACTTTTTTTTGACGATAGCAAGCAAACTATTAGTTCCAAATCAAAACTGCTGACCTTTCAAAGCTGTGCTTAATCAATCCCTCATTTGAGCTGAAGCTATCGAGCACGACATAATCGCTCCGAAGGCCAAATTTTTTGACATTTATGGACAGCAGGCTGACTGCCTACAATATCACTTTCATTCAAAATAGCATGCTTGCAAGTCATGGCTCTATCAAGCTGATAAAGCGGCTCTTGGGCCCCTGACGACCGTCTGTAATTCCCTTCTCAACATGTGACTCTGATATATTCGAAGTGGCTCGAGGTGCTGGAACATAATGTTATGGCCAAGCCTCTTGTTTTTCCTTTCGCTCTTCTTAACTTTCTTCAGAAGAAACAGCAGCTCGTGTGTTACTGGCTTTCCGGGTCTGAGCGAGCAACATCTCCCAGTGCGCTTGTGTTTTCAGAGTACTTAAAATTGACACGGAGCTCCTCATTACTTTTTATGTGTGTGAGTAAAGTATTTAATGTGTTTCCGACTTTTTTATCACGTGGGTCTTTGGCGTTTAGTTAACAGGGCTGAAAGCAGCATTTTTTTATGAGCAGGAAACTTAATCCTAATGTATTTGGACTTTTCTAATAGGGTTTTTGGATGTGAATTTATTTATTATAGAGCACTTTTTGCTGTATATTGAATTAGTCACATGACATTTGCAACTCAACAACAACCTTTTGATCTTAAGCCATTAAAATGAACAGCAGCGACTTCCAGAAATGATAGACCTCGTTTGATCAAAGAAGATGCAAATGTTTATAAAAATGTGTCAAACGTGGCATAGAATCAAAATCTTTTGATGACTTTTTTATATCCTTGAATTAGAGAGACTTCATTAGTCCTGATGTGGCTTTTGTCTGTCTTAAGCTGATGAATGCATAATGGGATTTTCCAAAAACATGTTCGGAGGCTGAATTTTCCTCGCTGCCTCAGAAAAAACACACACATCTCATTTCTAGCCCTCCAGCACTGTCATTTTCAGTCGAAAACAAACAAATGCTGTTTAAAGTCATTCCTTTTTCATACAAATAAAAAAAAGCATATTCAGTGACAGACTGCAATGATGATTTTGTGCAAGCGTGCATTCATTTCAGCTTTCACTATTCAGTTGATTTATTTCTTCTTTTACGCTTGGAACCAGTTTGTGTTTCATTATTTGAAAGAGAGGCGGTAACTAAAATGAACTATTTCAACTTTTGTTATCACTCACCAAAAAAACCCCACAGAAACAATTCTGGCTCAGACTGAAGCCGAGTGATACATTTTTAAAGCCCTGCTTACAAGTAAAAACTCTTTGAACAACAAGAAAAAGGGTTTATTTACTGAACCAAGCTTTCCAGTGTGAAATTCTCCACTGTATTGTTATATTGCACAAATCATTCCTTCACTCTAGTATTGATGTGCATGTGTGTGCAAGGCTTCACGGATCCAAAATGCACAGTGTTTGTGTGCCGTTAGCATGTTTGCGGTGGAAGATGAGGACAGCGTTCCAATCGAGTCGTGATTAAAGACGCAGATCCCAACATCTCAGCACTGAATCTCTGGAACGGGACCCAGAGGAGCGCCGCTATACTCCAACATTAAAGGGAATATCGCAGGAAAGGAAGGCGCGAAATAATACATAAATATCAATTGTTAAATTATTCAGAGCCTATTCAAAAGGAATAGAATCCAGAAGTCTGCATGGGTAATCTCACCTCAAACAGTCCTCACATAAAAAATGACCTAAGCAAATAGAGCGGCAGTGGAGTCTGCACAAAGAAGAATGACTTAATTCACTTTAAATTAGAAGAGCAGCAGAATTACTCATTCAGCATATCTTATATTAAGGGCCCGTGATGCGTACATCAGTGAACAACTTCTCTCTGATTCCTCTCTAATTTCAGTATGTGCCTGTAGCTATGTTTCCATCCACCTTTTTTATGCACATTTTGGAATATCGCAAAAATAAAAATGCTGGATGGAAACGCCAAGATGCGCATAAATTCTAAAAATATGCATAAAAAACACATGCGCACAATTTAGTAGGATAAACTTTTTATCCGATAAGAATAAATCCGCATAAACTGCAATGGAAACACATTTACCGAATAAATTCCACCATGTGCATCAAAAGAGTCATGTGACTTTGCACGATGGGACGGAATACCTTGACTAACCAGCGGACCGATCTCGTTGCACAGCATCTGAAAAGTTGTTTTGATTGTCCCATCCACCTATTTTTATGCACATTTTGGAATATCGCATAAAAAAATGCTGGATGGAAACGCCAAGATGCGCATAAATTCTAAAAATATGCATAAAAAACACATGCGCACAATTTAGTAGGATAAACTTTTTATCCGATAAGAATAAATCCGCATAAACTGCAATGGAAACACATTTACCGAATAAATTCCACCATGTGCATCAAAAGAGTCATGTGACTTTGCACGATGGGACGGAATACCTTGACTAACCAGCGGACCGATCTCGTTGCACAGCATCTGAAAAGTTGTTTTGATTGTACTGAAATGCCTGAGCAAAATCTGTCATCAAAGTATTTCTTTAATTGTCTTACACAACTGCATTCCCAAACAGCAGGCATCCTCCTCCGAAAGCAATGACATCATTTATTGTGTTATGTCTGCTAGCTCTGAGGCGCAAGTAACTCATCATATTTGAAAATTATTATATTAAATGGCTTCTCCTACTTTTCTTGGTGATACTTACATTTACATTTACATTTAGTCATTTAGCAGACGCTTTTATCCAAAGCGACTTACAAATGAGGACAATACAAGCAGTCAAAACTAACAAAAGAGCAACAATATATAAGTGCAAATGACAAGTCTCGGTTAGCCTAAGCACATAACTCTGAAGTAATGAATTTAGGTAAATGGGTGCAGAGCCAGTGGTGGTTTTGTAGGCAAACATTAATGCCTTGAATTTAATTTTGCTTAGTGCCAGTTTATCAGAAAGTGACGATTTTGTTCTCTTTGACTCGTTGGATGGAAACGTTGCTGTATTCACAAATGTTTTATGCGATATTCCAGTTTTACGCATAAGTTCAAATAGAATCTTTGGATGGAAACATAGGTTGCGAGATCTGCAGGATGACGTAAAGTGACTAGTCGATTATTGAGGTCAACCAGTAGTTTTGATATTTTCTGCTCAGTGCTTTTAGCATGTTGAGCTGCTAAGTGTTTGATGGTCTCATTTATACAGTACTTTATACAGATTGTTTTAAAGCAGCTTCATAGGAATAAAGAGGACAACCGGTGATGCAAACTTCAATAAATAAGACAAATTCAGATTCTGCTGTAAGGCAGCTCTAATCAAAGACAATAATGTCATTATTCAGCTCAATTCTGTCCAGTGTTGATTCTTTCAGTTCAATAACTGAATAAATTAAATTTCATTATGAAATGAGTTTAATTCAGCTATAATCAGCTCTCTAGAAGACACTGTACAGTAGGGTCCTTGTGTGTCACATGGTTTCAAACCTGACTCAACTTGTATTCACTACAAATGCAAGGTTATCAGTAAATGATGATTTAATTTTTATTGGTTTCTCACAAAATACTGTTGTACACTGTAAAAAAAAAACTGTGACATTTACGGTAAAATACCGGCAGCTGTGGTTGCCAGAACCTCACCGTAAAAAATATGGTAGCAACATTTTAGGTTTTACAGACTTAACTTAAATTCACAATAAAATACCGTATTTCATTAACTGATGTAATGTTAATAAACCAACATATTGAAGTACTAATATCTGTTTTGAACCATTGTAATGCACTGATAGCCACCACAAACTGGTGGTGATGAGAAAGTCACACGATGAACCAAAGCTCATCACAAACAGCTTTTCTACGAGCTGAGGAGGGCAATACTTATATATAGAAGGTGCACACAGTGTCATTCACACAGACACTAAACCCCATCATGGTGATACACATGATACTGAAATAATGCAAGAAACATTAATTTAACAACATGTAAGATTAAACCCTAATGTACACAACTAATAAGAAAAAACTAAGAAGAAACATCAAAATATGAAGTGTCATGCAGGGAATTCTGGGAGTGTCAATTTACGGTTTGTCTGTAAATTGTACAATTACTTTTTCTGTTTCACTTCGAAAAACCTGTTTTCACTTCGAAAAACTGTAAAATTACATTAAAGGTTTTTACTGTAGTCTTTTACTGTTAAAATCACAATCATTTTTTACTGTGTTAAGCATATGGGCTACTTTTTTGGTGCTTTTTTAGAGTATGCATACATAACAAAGATGTACTAAAAATGGAAAAGTTTTTCTGTGTACACACGGACCTGCAAAAAAGGCTAAAACACTGCATTATGCATGCCAGTCTAGTAGTTGGCAATGTCACTTTGTGACACTATATTAACACATAATACACATACACATGACGTCAAAGTTTTCACAGGTTCACATTTCCATAGTTTACACATAGACGAAAATCATTTTCAAAAACTTACACTTTGAAACATGTTTTCAAAAGTTTGCGTTTTCAGGCCCCCAAAACACCATTGTCGTGTAAATAAATGGCCAAAATACATAATTTCGTTTTGGTTGAAAACGGTGTCGTATAAACACCCCCTAAACACCCGGCATTTTTTGAACTCATGCACATCACCTTTCAATAAAGTGGTTCGAAATGGTGTGAGGGTGAATAAATGGTTACAGAATTTTAATATTAGTGTGAACTATTCCTTTAAGACAAACTAATGTAGCTAATTAATATAGCTTTTAAATGTATCTAAACATGAAATATGAAATGAACATGGGGTTCATGGGGTTGGGTGTTATCATTTCACCTAATAACCACTTCACACATGACCTTAAGTGCTTACCTCTGATTTGCTGTTAGACGCTTGTCGATCCTAGGTCATGCTGGGTGATAATAGCTGTTTGCCAGTATGGGATTCAAAACCGGAGCTTCAGCTCTTCTCTATTATAGCTGCAAATATTTTTCTGTCACCTATAAAATCTGCTACTCCCACGTGAGACTGCACTGCATGATTTATACAAAGTAGCATAAAACCCTTGAATTTAATCAAATACTTCAGGCCTAGAGAGAAAATACTTTTCTTTACCCCAGTGCATTATGGCATATATAGATGGAAGCCCAATGATTTGAGTGCTAAAGCCAAGGCGAGAGTTTTTCAGTCATATTGTCTCCCAGGTTCTTAGGACGGAGTTTGAATTCTATTGAGCTGAATCCTAAAGAGATTGCAGAAGTATTTGTAATATTTCATCCTAACATATATCGAGAATGGATATGTCCTCGTGCATATATGCAATCAAGCCCCCAGCGTTACTTGTTGCCGAGCTACCTTCACTCGAGCGGCCCAGCCTGTTTCTCCTCTCTTCATTCTCATCAAACATTGCAGATGAGGTCCTGAGCCCAATTAATCACTGCACAGTCCTGCTTCACAGCCCCCCATTAATCAACCTGACCACCAGCACGCACGCAAACAGCCCCTTCACTGAGCCTGGCAGCGCTGTCAGCCAGCATCAACACACCGACATATACACCAACTCTAATGCGCACTCACCATGTCTGCCTCCCCTAGATTTAGCTT
>NW_015630418.1:283691-285197 GCF_001515625.1 Sinocyclocheilus rhinocerous | reverse complement strand
ATCAGCTGAGAGTCAGCTGATGCGAGCTTGACTAACGTGACCTGCCAGAACTAACGCTACGCTTGATTTTTGTGTGAACTATTCCTTTAAGGAAACATAGCAAACATGAAATATGAAATGAACAGCTGTTCAGAGTGGAGTTGGGTGTTATCAGTTCACCCAATAACCACTTCACACATAACCTTAAGTGCTTACCTCTGATTTGCTGTTAGAAGCTTGTCGTTCCTAGGTCATGCTGGGTGATAATAGCTGTTTGCCAGTATGGGATTCAGAACCAGAGCTTCAGCTCTTCTCTATTATAGCTGCAAATACTTTTCTGTCACCTATAAAATCTGCTACTCCCACGTGAGACCACACTGCATGATTTATACAAAGTAGCATAAAACCCTTGAATTTAATCAAATACTTCAGGCCTAGAGAGAAAATACTTTTCTTTACCCCAGTGCATTATGGCATATATAGATGGAAGCCCAATGATTTGAGTGCTAAAGCCAAGGCGAGAGTTTTTCAGTCATATTGTCTCCCAGGTTCTTAGGACGGAGTTTGAATTCTATTGAGCTGAATCCTAAAGAGATTGCAGAAGTATTTGTAATATTTCATCCTAACATATATCGAGAATGGATATGTCCTCGTGCATATATGCAATCAAGCCCCCAGCGTTACTTGTTGCCGAGCTACCTTCACTCGAGCGGCCCAGCCTGTTTCTCCTCTCTTCATTCTCATCAAACATTGCAGATGAGGTCCTGAGCCCAATTAATCACTGCACAGTCCTGCTTCACAGCCCCCCATTAATCAACCTGACCACCAGCACGCACGCAAACAGCCCCTTCACTGAGCCTGGCAGCGCTGTCAGCCAGCATCAACACACCGACATATACACCAACTCTAATGCTCACTCACCATGTCTGTCTCCCCTAGATTTAGCTTACTCTATCTCCCTATAACATATAAATATGAGGATACTTTTAGCAACATTTAGTCAAGGTTTAGCTGGTTATCATAGTGTCTGCAGGCAAATGTTGTAAATGCACCTCTAGTTGCAAAAAGGTTTTTCCTTCTATGGCCATTGAAAATAAAATGCAGCCTATAATTATGTTGTGTTATGACTGACAACTGTTTAATGGCTGGTATTACATTTCTGTACTATTTTGTGCAAATAAATTCTGAATAAAACATTGTCTGAAAAATGGATATTCATTTGTAGATTTGCTAAATACAATGTTACAATGTTATTAAATTGTTAGAATTTTTAAAATATAACTATTGGTGATTGTTAGATCAATAAAATATTCAATATGGACCGATACTAATATACTAAGAAAATGTTGTAATATCTACTGATAACCGATATATTAAAGATGGAAATGAGCATGCACAATTAAATATGGACCAGTATTGATATATAAAAAAATATATAACATCGGTTAATAACTGATATGGTTAAAGATGGGAATGAGCATGTGCAATTAAATATTGAATATGTACTGATAAGATATATATATATAT
>NW_015630418.1:247223-283622 GCF_001515625.1 Sinocyclocheilus rhinocerous | reverse complement strand
TATATATATATATATATATACATATATATATATATATATATATATATATATCATAATATTGGTTGATAACCAATATGGTTAAAGACGGGAATGAGCATGAACAATTAAATATTAATTATGGACGGACACAAATATATAAAAAATAAATACTATTGGTTGATAACCGATATGGTTAGAGACAGGAATGAGCATATATGATTAAATTATTCAATATGGGCCATTACTGATACATAAAAAAAAAAACGGTAATATTAGTCAATAACTGATTTGGTTATAGCCAGGAATGATCATGCACAATATTTTGTATAGTCCAATGCAGAGACATTAAAAGAACTCTGTAATATTAATCAATCACCTTTATTTATATAGTGCTTAATACAATCCAGATTGTGTGAAGGCAGCTTCACAGTGTTAAACAGGAAAATAATGTTTCAATGATACAAAAAAAAATAAAAAATTCTACTGTAAAGCAGCTCTAAAAAATCAATACAATATCGGTTATTAATCTATAACTGATATTGAACCAACATATTGTACATTCCTAAACTTATATATTGATAAAACATATTGTATATTTATATGGAATATGCAATATGGCAGACAGGAATGAGTGTGCACAATTAAAATATTCAAAATGTGCCGATACCGATTCATTAAAATGTTTTTAATATTAACCGATAACCGATATGGTACTCATATATCATGCATCCCTAACTGCATATATTTATAATATATATTACATATTTCTACCAGAAAATGGAGTGCAGTGTAAAAACCTTGAATTCATTGTAAGATTCATGCAGGATGATAAAATGCTTTGTTCTCCCTCACTCTCTTGCTAGCTGCTTTTCGATTTCCCGAAGACGCTTAGCTCACAGTCCTGTTCAGATTCTCATTCTGAACTGCTACAGAAAAGTGAAAACAGGATGAAATTTAGGCCAGTATCTAATTTTTGCCGGCTATATGCTGAGGCGTCTCTCTCAAGCTTTAAACATCTGTCTTTGCTTCATAGGACCTATTGGAGCTGAAAAAAAGATTAAGGAGCTCTGAGAATGACCGTCCCAGTGGAGTATCAGTTCTGCTTTTTCCAACTTTTCTTCCTTCATCTCTTTCTATGACAGGTAACACAGTTTCCCAACCAGGCGTGATGAAGTGGCAAGCAGTAAAAGCAATTTTCTACATGTAAATCTGACTTTTGGTCCTAAACAGCGATGTCAACAAACAATGAGTGACGTTTGGTCAGGGTTTGTGTTTTAGCATCGTTGAGTAGCCCCGCCCACCCTGAAACCTGATTGGTCCAAAATCCAGTCCACATAACAGTACCTTAAACATCAAACATCTTTTGATTGGCTGTATGCAGCAGCTTGACTTTCAATGTGAACAGAAAATGCACTTTTGCCTGTTTACGACACAATGTAAGTTAAGTAAGAACATCATGATGTAATGTTTCAATCATTTGCCTCTGAAAAAAAAATATGTACAGTACTCCCCAAGAGTCTGCGCTGGCACGTCTTACACTACGATGAAATTCTCCATGTTTTGGAGACTTTGTGAGCAGATGTCTTTGATAGGCTGTCAGTATAACATCAGATTCCCGCCTGCCCCCTGTGTCAGCGCTGAGAGAGCAGAATGTTATATGTTAGCAGGAGGCTAAGGGCTGAGTGCGTTTTGAGGGACGTGATGTCATTTCTGCTCAGCTTTGTGTGAATTGCATGTGACAAGCCTTTTAACACTGCTGCTGTTCTTTCCTTTGCTAAAGCAGCAACTGAAAGTGAAAGTGAAAGTGACGTGACATGTGGCCAAGTATGGTGACCCATACTTGGAATTAGTGCTCTGCATTTACCCATCCAAAGTGCACACACACAGCAGTGAACACACACAAACCGTGAACACACACCCGTAGCAGTGGGCAGCCATTTATGCTGCGGCGCCCGGGGAGCAGTTGGGGGTTCGGTGCCTTGCTCAAGGGCACCTCAGTCGTGGTATTGAAGGTGGGAGAGAGCACTGTACATTCACTCCCCCCACCTACAATCCCTGCCGGTACGAGACTCGAACCCACAACCTTTGGGTTATGAGTCCGACTCTCTAACCATTAGGCTCACACGACTTGTGAGCGGGGAAGGAGAGAACAAGGAAGTAAAAGGTAGATGCGTACAGATTGAAAGGCAGATTTTTTTTTCTTCTGCCTCTGAATTTTATCTAGGCAACCCTTCAAACCACAAAATGGATCCAATTATGGAGCCACCCGTGCAGTGCAGTTTGTGGTTGTCAATGTAATTGTGTAACTCTGATTTCTCTCTGTATCGCCTCACTGAAAGAAGCCTGTCATTGACCAGTCTCATCTTTCTAACCATGATTTCGAAATGAGATCTCTTTTCTGTTTGGACACGGAGGGAAAATTGCAAGCAGTCTGCACTTGTGATGAACAATTGCAGTCTAGCTTAAAAAAATGATGCATATATATATATATATATATATATATATATATATATATGTGTGTGTGTGTGTGTGTGTCTGTGACTGACAGCCACACATACTCCTAAAAAAAAATTAGATTCATCTACGCTGAAGCCGCACCGGTGCACAACCCACGCAAGGAAGATAATTCTGCAAATAGCTGCAATTGCAGATTTTCAAACAGAGATGGCGACAAAAAAGCAAAACTTACGGACTGCAGCTTTAATATACTAACGGCCCTAATATAGGCCAATATGCGTACTAACTGAAGGACATAATGGGCTGTTTGCAAGATACTGGACGGCTGAAATGAGCCATTGTGATAAACTACTTTACCAAAGTTTACCAGCTAAATGCCTTTAAATAATTTAGAGACATCCAATAATTTCCATGCACTTTTTTATCCCTAATGTTGATATCCTACACTAACCTTTTGATGCATGCTGTCTTTTACGCACTGTCTAAATGTCACATTAAACCAGCGAATGGTGATTTAGCATGTAATTCAGACAACACATGAAGGTTGTCTGCCATAATACGCTATAATATCCACCAAATGCAATGTTTAGAGAGCGCCTTCTCAAGCAGACATAGAAAATGCATCAGTTAATGAGAGCTGCTGATACACAAGAATAATTCCTGGTGCTTGTAAAAGCATTGCACACACTACCAGTCCACTTCCAGCACTGTTCAGATGCTTATTGTTATTCTAGGTCAGTGCTTAGTGCTAAAAATCACAGCCGTGGCTCTTGGTGCACTTGTAAGAATGAAGTCATATAAATATATGCCAAATCCATCAAACATTGGACATTGGTCAAAAGGAGAGTGCTGAGCCGCCCACCCTGACTGACACCAAGCCCTCACATGTTGGTGGCTTCTGGCACGGGCATCCTATGACTCGTAAATACTTAATGGCCACGCTTGATGGCACGATGACATCTGGTTGTTCTGTGTGGGCTCACAGATTGCGTGCTCTGAAAGAGACCCTCACTGCATGTCAAAATGTTGAATGACTCGGACTGCACATGCTACAGCAAAGCCATTAACAACATGTTGATATACTAAAATTCTAAACTGTTTTATGTTGTGATGAAGAATGACATATTAGCACTTGGCTCTTGCCAATAATTAAAAAAAAATGACAAACATCATATGTATAGTTGAACCATTTTTTTCTCATGTCAGGTGGTTGTTTATAATGTGTAATGGGACTTTTTCTTCTTTCTTTTTTGTTTGTTTTATTTTGTTAGAAAATAATAACTGAGAAAAAAGAAATGTGTTTGCAAAACATAAACATATTTTTTGTTTGTTTGGTTTTTTTTTTCTCCCTGGCGGTGACATCAAAATGTGTATACAGTCAAACCAAAAATTATTCAGACACCAGATATAATTTTTGATATTTTTTTTACTAGTGGGTGCAGGACACTATAGTTCATATATGTAAGTCATGATAGCAAAAGTAAACTGTGACATATACCCAAAATTCTTCATACAGTGGACTACCAGTAAAACTGATAAAAATATGGGACCAAAAATTATTCAGACACTTTGACCTGACCATGGTTTGCTTAAGAGTTTTTTCTTTAATTGATAATGCGACCTTTTTACACCACAAAATGAAGCATTGCTTGGTAATCGGTTGAGCTAAATTGGTATTATCTAATTGTGTTCTAGAATTTAACAGCTGACAGACTAATTCATTACATACCTTTCTATGAAAGTTATCTGACATTATCAAGATTAATTTGTTCCGACACAGTTTAACTCTTTAAGTTCTTGTCATATTTTATTACCATTTTCTAAACTATAGCGAATAAACTGTGATAATGTGAGAAATGTTGAAGGTGTCTGAATAAATTTTGGTTTGACTGTATATTCTCCCCTACATGTACACTTCATTAAGCCCAAGAAATGCACGTTAAGATGTTTAAATGCCCGGCAAGAATAGAGAAATGGGCAAAAATTAGGGTTAGGGTTAACCAATCTTAGTGGTTGACTGATGGGGGTTTTTTTGATGGCCGATTCCAATATCTTATGCTGACGGCCAATATAAAGCTGATATATATCACACTATTTAATTTAGAGAGAGTAAAAACACATGCAAAACAATTGTTAAAATGAAATTTATTTTACGTACTATTTCCTAAATTAGGTAAATATGAAAAAAATTTACTTGTCAAAATAAAAGCTTCCGACATATCACCAAGAAAAAATAAATAAATAAATAAATCCAATGCTAATAATTAAAAAAATGCCAAATATTGGCCAGTTTATCGGCCTATGTCAGTCATGGATTTTCTGATGGCCGACTCTAATATCTTATGCATAACAAATAGCTGAAATTAAGTTTACATTTATTTTACAAAATATTTACTAACTTATATAAACAAATATGAAAAAAATAGCTTGTCAAAATAAAAGTTTCCAACAAATTGGCAAAAAAAAAGCCAATACCAATAATTTAAAATGTCGATACCGATATTTTGGTCAACCACTAATGTAAACGCACTCATTGGGTCTCAACAATGTCTCAAATTGTGCTCGCATTTACCAAGACACCAACGTTTTCAATCAAAAGATTCCAATATGAACATTTCTCATGTATTTTGATGGCAGTATCAGGAACAGATTATCGGCTTCGCTTAATGACTAGCGATAACGGTCCCGCCACACTGTGCTATTCAATCTGCACGAGTCCGTCCTCGCCGTCGCACACCGAGTCTTCCTCCGCACCCCTTTCTGTGATCACAAAAAGCATTCATGTTCTGAAAAAACAGATAGAAGAACTGGGGGTGACTACACAAATGACTGCAGATTGCTGCAAATCCCCCGTCTTTGATCTTGGCAGCCATCAAAGGGATGCACACTCCAAAACGGAGCCGCCCGACCGCCTGTTCACCATTTCATATTCCTCAAGAGAATGTCAAATAACAGTCTCTCTTCCTGCAGCCTCTAATCCCTTTCCAAAATACTGTCACCGATCGCAGCCCTGCGCCTGCACCCGGGCCTCGCTTTCACACCCATCATCTTTGATGTCACATAAACTTCACAGCTTTGTGTGATGCTTAGGTTATCGTGCTTTTATGGGGTCTCTATCAAGTCGCAACATTGTATTGCGGCCCATAAACTGCCCCCACAACTTTCTGTCAGCCGCGCGAGTGATGGATTCGTCCCGTGTGAGCGCTGCTGCCATAAAGAGGGTTTGTTTGGACGTATTCCACACTTCAGCATCTTTCCGTGTTAATAAAACTGCAAATCTGCTGAACTGAATCAGCAGTGCGGCAGATTACATTGTAAAAGAGGGCCGCTGTGGAAAAACGCGATTAGAGACACACTTTCTCTGGAGGAGACAAAGAAAGCGGCTCCTCCCGAGATCCCCAGATATTTGAGCCGCATTCAGGTGTGGAGAGCGTCATGTGTGCGCTGCATACGAATTTGGCCATTTGCAGGCCTGTCCTTGCTCGCTTTAGAATTAGATGTTATCTTTGGGCTCGTATATCTTTATTACCTTGAATAGCCAGTTTAAGCATGAACTGCTGTTGTGTCCATTGCTTTATCTTTAACACTGTTTAAATAACTGTTTTTTTGGAAATTGCAAATTGTTGTTTGATAGTAAAGGCTGTTCTGTTGCATAAAAGTAATTATAGATAGACAAAAAGATAAAAGAAGATTGAACTAACAATGTTTGTTGGTTTTCATTTGAGAAATGCGAGTACAGTACTTCCCCCAAAGGCAAAATGCAGTAAATGCAGCAACTTTGCCTGAGATTATTAAATTGTCACAAAACTGGAGACAAAGTCACGTTTTTTTTTATTTTTTATTTTTTATTTTTTTAATGGAAACCCATTTCCATCACAAATAAAAAAAATAAATTTTATCTCACAATTCTGACTTTGTTTCTTGCAATTCTGTGGGAAAAAAGTCAGAATTGTGACATTATATACTTAGAATTCTGCCTTTTTTCTCACAATTTCAAATCATCTCACAATTCTGTTTTCCTTTTTTTCTGCCAGGGAATGAAAAATATAGCATAGTAAAAAATTTATATAGTTTGTATCTCAGTTCATATCTTTTTGTTTGATCAGAATTGCAAAAAAAACAAAAAAACTCAGAATTGTGAGAAAAAAGTCTGAACTGTGACAGTCACAATTGCTTTTTTATTTTAATTTTATTTTAAATGTTTTATTAAATAAATGTTGCTTTTTTATTATTATTCAATAAATGATTTTCTTCATAAAGTTCATCCTTCTTGTGACCATATCACATTTTTTAAAAAGCGATATCCCAAAATTCACATGGAAACATGTGGATTGAAGCTTGCTTGCTTTTGTTCAAATTGTAATTTTATTATCATTTTCTTGGGGTATTTTTCATTAGTTTGGATTCTAGACAGCAAATTAAGCATTACCTTCAAGTCTCAGTCCCTGAAAAGGTCGCATCTGCTTTTTTGTTGTTAAACAATATAGTCCTCCTGAATATTATATCCAGGCCATCCCGACCTGTAATAACTGCTGCCAGCTCCTGGTTTGTTGTGACATTTAGGAACTGTGTTTGTTAAATATTTTAGAACATAAACCAAGCCGTGTTGTTCTGTGATTTATTTATATTCCCGATTCGACACTTCCCACCCGACTCAGTCAGGAACCTCGGGCACAAATAAAGCGATGTGAACGGGTTTCAGCGAGGAGCTTGCATTTGCTGCTTGGAAGGAAAGCGTAGTTCCTCACGTCACTCTTAATAGCAGCGACTCCCAGCTATCTCAGTGGAATTTTAATGGGAAAAAGGCCAACTCTTCAGCTCTGCGTGACAGACTAAATTGTCAGTTACCAATGTGGAGCCGTACGGCTTAAGAAGGCCTTAGACTTTCTATCACGTGATAAAACAGAAATAGAGAAAACTACAGGCACACTGGGTTCCCGCGTGGGATTCTTTTTGTTCAGCATCAACTTTGTAGCTCTACTAATGACACGCTCCCATCGACCCCGCGCTGTTTACCAGATTTATTCAAATGCATCCACACATCATCATTCCTGGAAGCAGCTCGTAGTCTGAGGGTAATCATACAGTACATGTAGACAGTAATTACTTGTTTATATCCTCGCGGCAGATGGGCTCAGTCGGGAGACACCTGAAATTGATCCTGGTGCTGAGTAATCACAATCTGATCCGTTCCTACCGGAGAGGAAGACGACTGATCCGAGCCGGCGATCACAGCTTCGTGGGATTCTTTTTGTTCGGTTTTGATTCTTCTCAGACTCACTATTGACCTTCCGGACCGCCTCGCGCTAAATGTTCCTTTCTCTCTCTTCACGCAGATGTCCGTTTATTGAAAATGAGCTTTTTAAGCAGTGTGATGTGCATGTTTGATTGATCATTGATATTGTCATTAAGTGTTCTTCATGCCAGGCTGAATTCATCGTATTTCAACATATGACTCTGGTTCTGTGTTTTGAGGAATGGGTTTTCTTTTTCGATGTCTAATTTGTGTTGGTTTGATTGGCGCACGGCTAATTGGAGTTAAAGTTTTCCAAATCTGATGGCCTGAAAAGTTTCATAGGCTGTCAAGCAAGAGTTCCAGTGCAAAATTAAGCCTGCACTTGTTCCTCAAACAAAAGAGTAAATAATTATTATTTAATTTCTGAATTAAAATTAATGTTGATAAAGTAAAAACATAAAAAATAGAGTGACACAGCAGTTGTAATGTCATAAAGAAGAAAAAACGAATTAAAAGAGTGGAATCATTGAAAAGAACATCTCATTAAGATTAAGTTTAGTTCACTTTGTTCTAAACAAAAGCTAAACTTCTTTTGTTTCATGCAAGAAAGTACCAGTAAGTCATACAGGTTTGAAACGACACGAGGGGCGAGTAAACAATCATGCATTTTCATGCACGTCTGAGTTATTCCTTAAATGTGACCCTGGAGCACAAAACCAGTCTTAAGTGTAAATTTTTCGAAATTTAGATTTATGCATCATTTGGAAGCTGAATAAATAATCTTTGCATTGATGTATGGTTTGTTAGGATAGGACAATATTTGGTCGAGATACAACTATTTGAAAATCTGGAATCTGAGGGTGCAAAAAAAATCTAAATATTGAGAAAATCATCTTTAAAGTTGTTCAAATGAAGTTCTTAGCAATGCATATTACTAATCAAAAATTAAGTTTTGATATATTTACAGTAGGAAATTTACAAAGTATCTTCATGGAACAATATCTTTACTTAATATCCTAATGAGTTTTGGCATAAAAGAAAAATCTATAATTTTGACCCATACAATGTATTTTTTGCTATTGCTACAATTATCACAAATTTTTTCTGAACATGTCATAAATGTTCACTCTCCACGTTGTGCGACACTCATCCAGATGCTCTTATTGGAGCGGCTCCCCTGTTTCGTCCATGTCTAATTTGGACTATAGATGATACGGATGTTATTCTGAAGATTTGTGGCTGATCGTGTCGGGCTAATGGTCCTCTGGTAAGTTGTTCAAATGAAGTTCTTAGCAATGCATATTACTAATCAAAAATTAAGTTTTGATATATTTACAGTAGGAAATTTACAAAGTATCTTCATGGAACAAGATCTTTACTTAATATCCTAATGAGTTTTGGCATAAAAGAAAAATCTATAATTTTGACCCATACAATGTATTTTTTGCTATTGCTACAATTATCACAAATTTTTTCTGAACATGTCATAAATGTTCACTCTCCACGTTGTGCGACACTCATCCAGATGCTCTTATTGGAGCGGCTCCCCTGTTTCGTCCATGTCTAATTTGGACTATAGATGATACGGATGTTATTCTGAAGATTTGTGGCTGATCGTGTCGGGCTAATGGTCCTCTGGTAGCCTTTGTAATGGCAGAGCATTGTCATGAAATATGAAACAAAAGTCTCATCATTAATGTATAACCACCCACTCTTTGTAGCTTGTGATGTTTTCTTGTTCCCCGCGAGAAGTCGTTTGGAATTAGTTGTTTTCAAAAACTGTTTAATGGGACAACATGCTTGTTCAGACCTTCACTTTTACAACTTTAACAAAATGTAAGGCAGAGGTGGAGACAAATTGCACCACGCGAGCTACCAAGCTGCTTCCTCTTTTCTCAAGCAGACATAAATTACATCTAAACGCACCAGTTTGTGCTTAACAAACACCTAAATCTGCTGGTATAGCTTGCATGGATTGAAGAAATTGTTTTGTGTATCCTGTTAAATGTACAGTAAAAAAAAAAGCCCGGGTTGCCAGGTCCACAGTTTTCCCTTCACAAAACATTATTTGTAATGCACCTCCAAACCAATTAATACAAAAATCTTTGAGCTTTGTTACTTCTGATAAGAAATACAATCTCAGCTTTCAAATCCTGTGCATTTTATCACAAAATTCAAACAATAAATGTTATTTTGATGCTCTTAGATGTGTTGTGGCAGAATGCTATATTATATATGTATGCTTTATTAAATCCGTCATGAAGACAAGTTTTTAAGTTGTATACAATTGAGTGGCATTGAGTATAATTTGTTGTTGTTCATTTTAACCTCTAATGTACCAAATGAGAGCGTTCCCTGTATAGTATACAGCATTAGTTGGGACAGACTTTTTTTTTTTTTTTCAGTATCAGTATTGTTGTCGGCAGATAGCATTCTCAATAATCGCTGTTGGTCGATTAAGCATGCCATTTTGAAGTTTTTAATAAAGCATACTCCAATAATCTGTTTTATTTGAACAATACTTTTACAGTGTATTTTATACTTTCTTTGCATCCAAAAACCATACATTTTACAGTATTGTACTGTAAAATTACATTAATGCAGATTTTTACAATCTAAAAGTTAAAAGCATTTTTTTGTCTACCTGCATATTCATTTTTATTGTCTTTCATTGACTTTAAATGGTCATTCCTGATGTAGACTAGATAAAGTGCTGCCTGATTATAACAGAGGTAAATCATAACGTATAATTAATTGCGATGGACAGGGCTCATTGCACATTATAGCAAAACAAGCTCAGTCCCATTTGACCTTCGCCCTGTCAGTTAGCTCACTTACTTCAGACTGTCTGCTGGGCATTAATAAAAAAATACTAGCTAATTATGCTGATGGATTGTTTGTATGACATCTTATAGTTTTGCTAGAAGTGGCAAAGCAGATCAAAGTCGGTTCTAAAATGGGTTTTATCCTCTTACCTGAGAAAACGAGGGAGAGAGTCGATCAGACAGACTGAGAAAGCGTTTCAGGGGGAAATCTTCCATTCAGGAGGCAATGATTAATTATGCCACGTAATTAGCCCGTCAAATTAAATGTGTCGTCCTCGTGACAAGGTTATGTCAGAATGCGATGGCACATTAGCGGTCATGAAATGGAGACTCAAAGTGTTCCTAACCAGCCTTTAATGCCATTAAAGGGATAGTTCACATACGAGTTTCTTTCTTCTGTTGAGTGCAATAGAAGATATTTTGAAATGTTGGTAACCAAACAGTTGACATTGACTAAAAATACCATGGGAGCCAATGTCTACTGTTTGGTTATATACATTCGACCAAACACCAAGCGTATCATTGTAATATGTACTTCTAAAACTATGTATATGAAACATTAAGCAATTAAACAAGCAAAAACAGTTACCATGCTGAAACAGACTGTTGCAATCGTTGTGGTCATGTTATTTCAGTTTCTTCTGATTTGGGCTCAAACATATGCGGCTCTATCACAGCGCTTGCCATCTCCAGGTGTAAAGGAGGCATGGTTATGATGGAATTAAGTCAGCCAATCACAGCAGTGGTTGTTTACTTCCGTTTCTGCAAGAGGATGAAATTGAGTGTTTTTCACAGAGAGTTAAAATGAGGATAGAAAATTATCATTTATCAAACCTTAATTATTCTCTAAAATATTTGTTGTGATGGTAATTGTAGCAGTAATTATGTCAGTGATCCATTGTTATAAAAATTAGACATTTTTACACACATACAGATATATATATATATATATATATATATATATTACCAATTTTTAAACATGCGTACAGCTCTGATGTATTTTTAAACCAGCGCTTAACCATCAAAGTAAAACACTTTATGTCATGCTCTGCTTTGATTTCAATTGGCTGCATGTTCCAGAGTTGGGAGCCCTTTACAGAAAAAGCTCTTTGTCCTTGTGAAGTTCGATCAGAACTTCAGTAATAATATAATCAGTAAACAAACAAATCTTGATAAATGAATCTCTAAACAAAAATTTGCCTTTGTCTGAACCGCTGTATTATGAGCACTTCTAGTGTTTATTTAGCTCTTTATGATGAATCTTTTGTAAGTAGCTTGGATAAAAGCGTCTGCTAAATGAATAAATGTAAATGTGAAACTGCATTTCATGACCACTGTAAATGTGGCTCTACAGTCCTCAGATCAGTCGGAGCTCAATACAGATAAATACAGATAATGTCTCTCGTACAGCTCATCGGCCGCTCTGTCCTGCTTCAGACATTTGAGACAAAACTGAGCTGGTTTAGACGAGCCACACAATTCTGCCTGACATTAATACTAAATAATCCCCTCTCGCAGAATTCAGAGCTACATTTATTGTTAAAATGAGTATCAGAATGTTCAAGCAAATATTGAATCGTGGGATAAAAAGGGTTTTGTGGTTCTGATAGAGCTGGTTGTAGGATTGAGGAGAGACTCTTATCTGCTGAGTCCAGGATAAACATCATCACGTTCAGCAGTGGATGGTGATTACTGACAGAGCAGATCTATTAGTGATTCTCATCACACCGTCTTCAACCTCCCACGTTAAGCAGGAACGCCGCCATGTTTCCACCTGTTCCTGTCTAATAAGAAAGCAATGAAATGAGCTCGTAAAATGTTGTGTAAATCTCGCGGGCTGCTAATATAAAAGTCCCTTCAGGCGGTTCAAGCCTTTGAAAGCAGCACTAAGCGTTATCGTTCCCCGTCTGTCTTTCCGTAATAGAGCTGGTTGTAGGATTGAGGAGAGACTCTTATCTGCTGAGTCCAGGATAAACATCATCACGTTCAGCAGTGGATGGTGATTACTGACAGAGCAGATCTATTAGTGATTCTCATCACACCGTCTTCAACCTCCCACGTTAAGCAGGAACGCCGCCATGTTTCCACCTGTTCCTGTCTAATAAGAAAGCAATGAAATGAGCTCGTAAAATGTTGTGTAAATCTCGCGGGCTGCTAATATAAAAGTCCCTTCAGGCGGTTCAAGCCTTTGAAAGCAGCACTAAGCGTTATCGTTCCCCGTCTGTCTCTCCGTAAACGGGCAGTTCTTCGGTTGGGGACACTTATTCTAGAATGTCCTGGAACAAGGATCTGATTTAAATGTTTGATGGTGTGGATTTTTGATATTGTGTTTGATTATAATAATGGCATTTTTCACTTTTTGGAGCAAAGGTTGAATAAATCATGGACTTTAAATGTTTGCTAGCAGTCAGTGGACTCTAAATGTAAGCATATAAAAATAAATGAATTGAATGTTGAATGCATAATTAACTGCATTTTTAGATGGGAACATATTTGTAATGTAATTTTATCTGTTAAAGGGTTAGTTCACCCAAACATGAAAATTCTGTCACCCTCATGTCGTTTACCGATGTCCGTACTACGTTTCAGGGCCTGGAAACATTTCAGTTGTGTTGCTGTCTATGGGAGGGTCAGAGAGCTCTCAGAATTCATCAAAAATATCTTAATTTGTGTTCCGAAGATGAGCGAAGGTCTTACGGGTTTGAACCGACATGAGGGTGAGTAATTAATGACAGAATTTACATTTTTGGGTGAACTATCCCTTTAAAGCTACTCTCAGATAATGATCTTAAAACCTTTAAAAAGATAAATAAATATATTCTGCATTGACCATTTCAATCATAACCAAAGAACAACTTGCAGTATTATTATAGTATCATGGATATATTATTATATATTTAATGAATATTTAATTTTTTTTTTTTTATGTTTTCAGTTTTTATTTTAATTTTACTTAAAGTTTTAGTAACGTTTCTGCCATTTTTATTACTTTTTAATGTTTAGTTTTTATTTCATTTCATTTTTAGTTATTTTAGTTAAACTAAATGAAAATAAGAAAAAATATATTTTATTTCAATTAACATTTACTTTATGTAATGAAAATGTTTTTTATGGTTTTAGTTAACTATAATTACATTGACAACAACAACAACAAAACTGTATTGGAAAACCTCAATTGGTCTCTAAAATATTTGGGTCAGTGATTCCTAATAAAATAAAATAAAAAAATCTGGATTTTACACATATATACAAAATTAATAATATTATGTTATAAAAAATTTAAAAAAATATGCATATATAATACAATATTTAAAAAAAATTAAAATGTAAACAACTTAAAATAATAATATTAATTATTATCATAAATATATTTGTAGGGAGAACATGAACAATTGTGGGAAAGGGACCCAAAATAATGAAATTTTGGAAACAAATATAAGAGACAAAATAAAAACATTTAAAGATATTATAATGCTTTTTTTTAATGCTTCAAGAACAATGCTCCCAAAAAACCAAATCCCCTAAATGCAGAATCAGCCAAATCCATCACAGAGACAGATGATGCAATGCTGCATGGGTTGTTTTATGATATCACAGCGTTGTGTAAAGGTCATCGCAGAAGTCAAAACAAAAACACCATCGATTTGCAGTTTTAATATCCAGCAGAGCGTGGCGGACACGCCAGACTGGAGAAGAAAGCCCGTCTCAAAATCAAGTTTATGCATGCTCCTGCTCCTTTTATTTCTTTAGTGGTCACTTTCGATTTGATTATGCTGATTCATGACACACACACCATCACGGGCCGTGAAAGCGTTTCCATGGTAACCGTGTTTCAGAGGTGTCTGTCCAGAGAAGTAGATCTGCACACCTCATTTCCAGCAGAAAGAGAGACCTCAACCATTCACAACAATGATGGCAAATGTGCACTTCAGATGGGCTCTCGCAGATGAAAAGCAATCACAGAGCTATTTGTCCTGCATCTAGTGCGGTGTATAATAAGCATAATCTGAACCAGTATTCAACCACCATCGCTTAATTGTCAATTCAATCTAAACCTTCTTGATCTGAAGATGCCTAGTGACTGAATGAGTTAGGTTATTACTCTCTTTATTGTGGTCACGTTATATTGACTCATATATTGTATATATTGCATCTTTAAACACTGAAACATCTATGTATCTGGCAGCTAGTGTTCAGTGCATAAATCTGATCAATGCGATGTCTGTGCTTGGAGATCTTTTAACGGACTCGTTGTTCATTTGGTTCTGCTGAAAAGTGAATCTGCGAATGTTCCTCTTGTTCACGCTCATTAGGTTCATCATGTCCACTGATGCTCAGCAAATATAGATTTGTGTGCTGATTTAAAGAGGTTTATTCAGCAAAGTGATTATAATGAACTGAAAAATAACTAGTTCACCCAGAAATGAAAATGCTGTTGTTAATTCACCAGCATGTCGTTCCAAAGCTTTGTGAGTTTCTTCTGTTGAACATAAAAGATGATACTTTGAAGAATGTTGCTGGTAGCCATTGACTTCATAGTGTTTTTTCCCCCACACTGTTGTAGTCAATTGGGAACATGCAACTGTTTGGTTACACATATCCCTCAAAATATCTTCCTTCATGTTCAACAGAAGAAACTCGTACAGGTTTGGGTCAGTAGTGAATTTTTGAGTGAATTATTCCTTGAAAGTGGACATACTTTCATAAGTTCATACGTTTTAATTCATTTATTATTTTTATTTATTTAATGAACATCAAAGGAATTTTCCCTTCCACTGAGCTGTTAACCGCTGTGACAATCATTGAATCAGTGATTTCGAATGATCAGTCCAATTGTAAATGAATTCAAAGTTTTATAAACCAGATCAAGCAGCAAATTAGGAGTTTATTGAGGCAAAAGTCATAGTTAATGGCTTGTTAATAGTGAGAGCTGGACTTTAAAATAAAGTGACCAAAAAGAGCAACTACACATTTTCCAGTTTACAAGACCTTTTGAGTCACAAATGCTAAAAAAATAATAATTTCAGGAAACTGCATACAAAGTCTGTCTGTCCAACTATGGCTATAATTAATGGGTAAAATTGAGGGGGAAAATGCATTTAATAGAGACATGAGCAGCAGTATTGGCATTAATGACACTGGCCTTCATTAATAATAGGCTACTTAGTAAAAAGATGGCATTAGATGAATATTTAAAATATATCATCTTTATGTTCTACATTAATTTGGAGATTCAGTGTGAAATTATGACATTATAAATGTATTTATATGCGATTAATCACGACTAATTGCAGAAAAAGACCTTTTGAGTTTGGGCTTTTCAGTGAATTATGCCTTTGGTTTGTTCGGTCTGTTTCCACACAAAGCCATCGTATGACTTCTAGACATACAGACCACTTTTATGGTGTTTTTGCTCCTTTTTCGAGCTCAAAGTCTTAAGTGCACATTCATCGTAACCACAGAGTTTCTTGTTTTTGTGTTTCACATACTGGAACAACATGAGGGTGAGGAAATGATAACATGTTCATTTAGTCTACTCAACATAGAAAATGGCAAAATCCCACTTTGCCGTCTGTGGTTCCCAACAGACATCCAATGGTCACGGTGTCCTGGGGTTATTTTAATCAGCTGGGTCATTAACACAGGTGAAACAGTTACGCTTATTTGTTTACACACCATCTCGTTTCATCTGACCACAACTTTCATTGAAAAGCTTTTCACAATTAGCCTCTAATGGCCGTGCACCTGCGTAAATTACCTAACGATTACTCAGATTGCGTTAGTGCTTACATTAGCGCTCCGAGAGTAAGTGCTGAATTAATGGCTAATGATGTCACAGGCCAGCTGGTTGGGAATTTCTCTGAGCCGTAGTAATTATCTGGGCGATGTGTGTCGAGGGGAAGTTCAGGCAACTTTATGCCCTTTAACCTGCGGGTTAGGAGTGCACTTTCATTAACATACCAACCTGAAATAGAAGAAACAGTACTGTAATATCAATATTTGGCTGGAGTTGGCACGGAGAGAGACGTGTTAATAACCTGTGGCCTAATGCAGATGCGACGGATCGTAATCTGCAAACGTAACGAGGATAATTCAGCACATGCACAAGTGAACATTGTATTTTATGGGTGTTTCAGGAGAGCCGGACTAATAAAGCATAGCCGGTTTGTGCTTCCGTGAGGTGAACAAAAAAGGTTTGAGCCCACAGCAGCTGGCCAATCACACGCCTCATGTCCTTATTCAGCTGATTGAGAGGATAAAGACGCCGGTTTTTTGACCCGTCTTACTTAGCGCCCGCAGCCGCCGCATAGAATCGGATTTCACATCAGGATTGAAGTCTTCGCTGCACGTCACTGGATCTGATCTCAGTGATTTGATTTAACGTACAGAACGAATACACTGAAATACATCAGCATAAATGATCCAGGCCTTGTTTTCCATTGCAATTCAGAGGCCTGTTTCAAATAAAGTTGGAAGCCTCCAATGAGAAAAAAAGACATTGTAGGCAGTGCGACTGCAGTTACTTTATTATCCCTGTTATATTTAACACTGTTTGTAAATGCGTTCTAACTCTTTAACCAGAGCTATTGTTACAACCATGACCAAAAACAAAAAGAGCATTCAATCTTTGTCACTCTCTCAGCCACTCAGCTCAAATGAAATATTAAAACCACCAGCAGGTGGCAGCAAATCATTCTCTTAATAAGTGAGCCACTGAATCATTTAGTCAAACGATTCTTTCAAAATGGCTGATTCATTTAGGGACAAAGCAAGTGAGTCATTCATAGAGTGATTCGTTCAAAAATACGATTTAATTCAGTGACGAAACTGAAATTTCTCGGCGATGCACAATGGCATTTGGAACTATTTTTTTTTGTTGGCAAAATAGTGCAAAAACAGTCAAGATATTGTGTCTAAAATGTAAGTCACTTTACTTCTTCATTGAACTGTTGTATGAAATCAATATTACATTTGCACACATGCTGCTGATATTTAGGAAAACAGCACTCTTACTCATGGTATTGCTTATGAAGATTAAAAACAAACTTTTTTTTTTTGCACCAAATCTTGGATATTTGGGGCACTTTTATTACTTTTGGTGACATTTTTGCCTCAAGCTGCTATTAATTTCCTATGTTGTGTGCATAGTGTGGTGTCGAGAGGAGCCGAACCCGACAGACTAGGTTGCATATTAACCCCAGGCTATTTTTTTCTGATTACTGGTCAGAAAAATTGCAAGAAAATGAAATATAAGATTTATGCACACAAAGCAGTAAAATACAATATATTTATACATGAAGACACTTTTCTGACATCTTGTACACAAGTGAATTATATGATGTCTTTATTAGCCTATTTAATTTAGTTTACTTATTTCTGGTTCCCTAAATTGATTTTTATATTTAGTATCCACCTTGTTTTTAATTTGGGAGTGGGCACAGCCCTTTTTAACTTCCAGTCTGATTAGCAGCACAAAAACCGTTACGCTGCTTAATATCGCAAACTGATATGTTATCAAATAATTTGAATTTATTACAGTATTGTAATCATAAACACACTAGTTTGCATAGTGCAAATCATTTTACAGTCCACTGCATTTTGTTATTTTTCTGGTTATGTACCTGATGAATCAAAAGTCTCCGAATAGCTTACTTGCATGGTGAAAAATGCTCTCTTACTGTTTGCATCACTCCACATGCCCATGTTTGTGTGTTTTAGACGGAGAATGTGAGTATGTGAGTGTTTCGCATGATTCAAGGGTTCTGAGCATCAGTTTTTTACTGGTCATATTTTGTCTAAAATGTGCAGTATTTTACTCAGTATCAACATCCGGTTTACAGGATACAAGCTTTTATAAAACCAATGTCATACTGGCAGCCATGCTGTGTTTCAACTTTTAGATGTATAATATATATAGCCAATGAATTGAAATCAGATATAACACTTTATATTTCAGTGTCCGTATTGCATGTAAAAATAAATAATTAGCCAAAACACTGCATGCACAGGGGAAACAGCAGCTTAATTTCTGACTTATCACACTGAGTGTTTCTTTTAATAATTGTACAACAGTTATGGGAGTGTGCCATTGAATTTCATACACGTGTGATCATTGTGAAATCTAATTTACATGAGGAGGGGGATTACATTTACACACAAATGGACATTAATCTGCACTGAACATAATCCAAACCCCAAAGTGTAGCTATAAACTGATTAAATTGTCTTGATTCAGTCAGCCAGACTGTTTTTTTTAAACAATATTTTATGTTGCTTTATAAAAGCTTATAATGTACAATATTGCATTGATAAATAGGTTTATAAACTAACTAAATAAATATGCACTGTTGTTTAATGCGTTGTAAAACAGGCCTGACAAGGTTTATTTATGCTTTTAATGCATTGCAAAATTAACACTACAGGTTGCAACATATGCTCTTCAAAATGTGCCTCTACCAAACTCCAAAAACACATCTATTCATACAGTTCAATGCACTGCAGTTTCCAGCTGAAATGAAAACTAAAGGCAGTAAAACACAAGCGATGTCTATTACTTGTCAAACATATTATGATTACAGAGCCAGATTGTTATTGGTTTATAAAGACTTATCACATGGTTCCATCCACAATACTGTGTTATGCGCTCTAAAGACTTTTATCATAATGCACGGTTTATAAATTAATACATTTTGATGTTTGCATCACATAAGCCTATGTTTGGCTTTTCTGACATAGTAAACTTGCTCGTTAGCGCACCTGGTACAGCATTGCACTTGTGATGTGAGGCACTTACGGGTATGAGTCCTGTCAAACACAAGTCAGGATAAAAGAAGCTCCAAGACTTGTAGAAGCAAGATAAAATGGCATGGTTGTGTTTGTATCTCACATTTGCCTTTTTTAACACTATCGGTTGGTTTAGGGTCAGGTTTAGTGGTGTTTGATTTTCAAACACAAAGCACCATTTAGCGCCATTCAATAGACATTTAATTTTACTGCTGTGATACAAAACAAACAGTGTAATAAAATGTTTCCAGATTCACATGCATCTGTTCTGGCTAAAACGGAACACTCTTTAGCGCCACTCACTGGACATTCGACTTCATATCATAATATCATTTTACAAAAATGTCACGAAGGACACATTTTTCCATAAAACTTCAAAACGTGGACAAAGTCACAGCAGGAGGTACTTAATATGCACACCATCACAAAAACAATCCATTATAGTTCTGGATATGGTCAGTGAGGTAATATCCATAAAAATGCTATCAAGACTGCCAATTCTGCGCTTCAAATAAATAAATTAATGAACAGATTGAAGAGTGTAAAGGCTTTGGCAGTGACTAGTATGCAATACGTTTGTCCCTCAGCGATTTGCCAAGAAAAGACAAGGTTCACAGTCTGTAAGTGACTTTCATTTATTGGAGCATCACATCAGGCCCTTGTTTTTGCTCTTTTAACCCATCGGAAATGCATGTCTTCATTATCACCCTCTCAAATGTTCTTCAGCGATCAAATGTCTCTTTCGAGGACGGCAGCCTGTTCAAAATAATTCTGTTTTCCATTTGCAGGCCATCAAAGTGAGAGATAAGCCCTTGATGAGCTGTAGAGTTGTGAAGAACCTCCCGTAAGTAAAGACGATGTTCTTGCCGTGATTACACACAATAGTCAACCTTTTGTTCAATTTCTCATACGCTACTTCACATAAAAGAAATTGATCTAATAGCTCCTCTATTATATCTGGAGTCATAAAGATTTGCTTTAGGCGTAGTACAGGCTTCTTTTTTTTAACCAATGTAGCATGAAATGCGCATGCTATCTCTTCCCTCCGAGTGCAGAAAAGAGGATTCAATATGAAAGGCCTAAATGGAAGCAGTTCTTTCTAATGCGCCATACTGACTGCAGTGTCAGATGCTGTTAGGCGTTAGCGGCTCCTCAGCCATTAGCAGCAGCCGGTGTGCCGCGCTGAACAGCTGGATCGGAGGTGGGAGGAACTGGCTCTAATAGGCTGGCATGGCATTGTTCTCCGTTGGAGTCGCACCACGGATGCACAGACCGGTAGAAATCGCAACACTGCGCCAAACACATATGCTGCCGTTGGAACATGGCATATTAGGCCTGGACTCCCCCTGGTAACTTTAATGAGATGAAAACACTTTCTTGTTGTCGAGTGCTTGTTCCTGTGAAGATCAAAAGTACATGTGTTTGATTTGAAGTTTGGTTTATTATCTACTGAAGTACCAAGCCATGTGGTTAGGGTGTATATATATATATATTAGACATTGAGGTGGACGAGTCTTTCCCAATAATTAGAAATGGCCAAATTGTCCTCACCAATATTTAAAATTCTAATCTGCTGCACTACATTACGCAGCGCTTTGTTTTTAGGATGACAAAAGGTTTAAAATTACATTCTTAGTCTGATCTGCCTCAGCAGTCTAACTGCACTCGTCAATGTTAAAATGACTGATGACCAATCAAATAAAAGTAGGCGGGGCTTATGGTTTACAGAACAGAGTGCGAATTCCAGTGCAATGTGTCAATTTAGCGTAAGAGAGAAGTATCAAAACATGTAATATTTGACAAGTGTTTTACACTGTTAAACCGAAATGTTAAACGACCAACAGTAATATCCAGGGATGCAAACTACTCTACTTTTTTGTCAAATACAGTATGGCCGTTTTGAATTGAAAATATGGTACCGTTTATGTAATTCCTGACTGAACGTGACAAGACACAAAACGTTTTGTGTTTTTGATATATTATGCATACAAATAAAATTGCATGTGTGCATATTTTAAAATATTGTTTGCAAGCAAAATGATTATTTACTAACTAGAATTAAACCTATTGTCTTCATTATTCTGTATATTTATGGTTATATGGTCCCCAGTAATAATAATAATAATACTTTGAGAAGTATGTTTTAGTATGCAATAGCAATATGTTTCTGTCATAATTTAAACTGAGATTTTATTTGGGGAGTTTGTGGTGAGGATCTGTGATTTTCAGAGTGTGTTTGACGGTAGTTGTGTGTAAAGCTGCTGAAGTGACTCTCAGAGCAGCTCTGGAGATGAAGTTCATGTTCATGTCTCATATATTGAGACGCAGACACTGAAAACACGGCGGGCGTCACGAGTGTTTGAGTTTGTCTATCAGATATGCTGTCGTCTTAATTTCTGCTGCTAGACTAATCCATATCGAGTAAAAATGTCTAGAGCTTATCATCGATACCTCATACATTTCATTGTGATTTTAATATGTTATTGTTTATCACCCAGCCCTAAGCATAAGCAGATTGTACAATAATGCATGCATGAGATTGTACAAATTCATACGAATTAGCCACCAATTCAGCAAAACCTAAAATAGTTACGACTGTGCTGAAACTTTAGGTACAAAAACCTACACTGAAAAAAAAGGGTGTAAGATTTGTTTTGAAACCATTTTCAAGCAAGTCCACACAAATAAATGACAAGTAACATTCAATCAAACAACATTTTAAGGTCTCTTCTCGTACAACGTACTTCACTAATCTTTGTGAAAGTTGAAAAATCATGTTTTTCAGTGATGTGAAAATTAATGAGCTGGTTCTGTGCTGTTTGGCGCATTTGCAGGAGTATATTTTTATCTAGCGGCAGCAGACTTTCTATGTTAAATTGATTTGATTAGGCCATCTCTGTTCCAGGAAGAGCATTGTTTGCTGTGGCTAATTCTCTCCACTTAATGCTTGTCTCTTTTGCCTGCATCAGATCTCCAGCTCTCTAATACGCCCGTCTCCCCCGTTGGGTTTTCTCATCATATTTGGTAGAGCACTCAATATGTTGTATTGACCTTCTGCGCACGGGCCCTCGGCGCAAATGGATCAGATCGCTCTGGCTAAAAGCAAGCTAATTCCAAACACCATCGCATGCATAAAAGTTTAATGAAGCTGCTGAACCATACAATGAGAGAATAATCTGAAGCGCTGTGTGAAGGAAGCATGTTCGTGATGTGAGGTTTGCACGGCCGCAGCGTCTGGATAAGTGGCGAGGTAAAGGGGTCTTGCTGTGGACCTGTGTTTGCTAATGAATAAACCATAAAGCTCAGTCATACATCATCTTGTAAGACACAATCAATGCTGTCTTTCGCAGAGGCCTGGCTTCTGAATATTTTATACCTATCAAAGTAGCCTGGAAAAAAAGTGATGACAGAGAGTAAAATCAAAGTATCTGACATCACACTAATTTATTGTAAGAAATTAATATGTGGTGATGAGAATAGCAGTAAGACTTTAAAGGAAGAGACAGAGGTTTTGTTAAAGCGTTCTGACCAGGCTGATTATTCACATTTGTAGGTTACTGCTTTGTAACATGTGCGTATGTATGCTTGGATAGACTCTGAATTAGGGTTGGGTGATGTCTAACAAATTGGCATCAGCGAATGAATTGCAGATCCTGAGCACCACTGACAAACATCTTAATCTTGTAAAATGTGTGGTAAGTACTGCTGCTCCGTAGTATAGCGTATGTGTGATCGCGAATCTCGAAAGTGAAAGTAAAAAGAGAGCACGCATTCAAAAGCGGTTTCAATGCCCTGCATATTAATAGCTGCTCCCTGATGCCCACAATTTATATACAGTATAATTACCCAATGATATAACTGCGAGAGAAAGTATATATTTTTAGTAAAGTATATATTTTTTCCTTCCATCTCTTATCTATTCCCTTTAGGGGTTCCATAGTACACGTCATTTTCTTTCCGAACAAGGTTTTGGGATGCAGCAGATTGAGGGGGTGGGGGGAGGTTTACAATGCCGGCTAAACATTGTGATGTCTATCAGCTATCGGCGATGGATGATGGCATCGTCTATTGGCTAGGGGTGTAACAGTACACAGATGTCACGGTTCGGTACGTACCTCGGTTCGGGGGGCACGGTTCGATACGATTTCGGCACAACAGGAAAAAAAACAACAAATCTACTATGCTAGGTTTCTTTTCATTTATATTGAACAGACAGTAGTACAAATTACAATTTTTTTCCCACCTAGACTAAAATATAATGTTATATATATAAAAAATCTGCAGTACATGTATACATATAAGGAATACATTCTTGAAATATATTTGATTTAGTTAACAGATAAACAAGGGGGGGAAAAAACGTAAGGTAGCCTATGATGAGTTTCAGTTCATTTTTGCTATAGGCTATATATAAGAATAGAATATAAGAATATATATAAGAATAATATATAAGAATATCTTATAAGAATTATAAGAATAGCTGTGTCATCTGCATATTTAAAATAATGGATAGTAGTAAATGGACTCTAACAATCATTCATACAGAGAATCTAGAGTAACGGACTTAATACACATCCCTGGGGGACCCCAGTATTAAGAACAGTGGTGGGTGATAAAGAATTGTCCACTTTTACCACTTGCGGCCTATTAGACAGAAAATTATAAATCCAGTGAATTAATGGTCATGGAACTTGCAGGCCCTGTAATTTCTTGATTACCTGATGACGCTGAATTTAATTAAAGGCAGAACAAAAGTCAATAAGAAGAAGTCTAGCATAATTCCCAGGGGTGTCCAAGTGTTGAAGCAAACAGTGCAGAAGACAAGCCGTCATCTGTACCTCTTTTCTGCTTGTATGCAAATTGAAGAGAGTCCAAAAATGGTGAAACATATGGAAAAAACAATTTCTCAAAACATTTAATTATGATTGAGGTTAATGTGTAATGATTTAACTCTGATGGATGTGATTTTTTGGGGACATGAATGACAATTGATGATTTCCATATGACCAGTATTTTTGAAGTGCAGAGTGAACGAAGGAAGAGATAATGAAGAATAGAAGTTAGTTCCAGGGCACAGTTTTTCAAGACCCGACCTGGAATTCCATCCGGCCCAGAGGCCTTATTCGGCTTGCATTTAATGAGTTGGAAATATACATCCTGCTTGGATAAGAAGGACTCATAATCCAACACTCGAAGAGGCATGGAATCTAAAAGGCTGTCACACAAAACGGGCATAAACATTATTAAGATTGGCAGCAAAAGTGATAGGATCTGAAACACAAATAGTCTGTTTAATAGATTGTCCAGTAAGAGTCCTGACACGTTGAAAAGCCTGTTTAGTTTTCATATTTGCAAAATCCTGCTCCAGTTTATTTTTTATAATGCTTTTAAGCCTTAAATATTTCCCGGTTTATAATTTTGAGACCAGCAAAGTCCTTCTGCCTGAAGGCAAGTTGGGTAAGTTATTCTATGAAGCATGTGTTGTACATATGCAAAAGATGTACGCTTAAAGCATCAGTCATATCAGCGTCTAACCAAACGCACAAAGTGTGCTTGAACCCCACTTTACATATGAATACTTATGAATAATAATGAGATCCTGCCATGACAGTGGATGAATATACTTCAAAATTATGTTTTTGACTACGTTTCTCATACTTTTAAATCACACTTTTATTGCAAGGCTCTGACCTGGAAACATTTCCATCATTTTCTTTCGAAACGAGAGGACAGAGTGACAGAACATGCATGGACGATGTTTTGATCTGCTCTTTTCCTACAGCAAAACACAGTAAATGACTCGAAAGCGCTCGTCAGTTCTGAACGAATGACACGATTTGATCGGCAGCATCGTCACACGAGTCTGTGATGAATCTGTCTTTTAAAATGTGTTATAAAATCCTCCATTAGGAACAGTCACTGTCCACAGGGAGATCACTTACGGAGCGACCATGCTTTTAACTATATTGATGTGCCAGCGGAGGCCGGATCACCCGCAATTAACATGATCTCATATTACCAGATTAATGCTGCATTTCAGACCCGATGCGGAGCTGCTTCTGCTCGCAGCATGCTAACATCATTACGATAAACACATAAGGGAAGGCTGGTGTGATATAAGCGTCCTCTTTCATGACAGTCTGTCTGGCTCAAGGTCATCGCGCTTGAGTTGTGTACAGTCCTGTCTCTTTTCAAGGCTGCGGGAAATTGAAAGCATTAGGAAACGATTCCTCCCTCCGGAGGAAATAGGCTTAGGCTGCCGGCTGTCATCGCAGGCAAGCGCAGATTGACATTTGGGTTTATTTTGGAACGGAGCGAGTCTGAGGTTATCACAGAGAATCCATTTAGTGCATCTACAGCTCACTCTGCTCTAAAAAGCAATATTCTTCTAAAAGAGAAAGACTAGTTGAAGCAAAACAGCCGGCAATCTGTTTTTTTTCCCTTAATGGTACACCTACATTTGTGCATATACTGTATACAGTCCAGAATTAACTGAATGCCACACCAGAGCGAATCAAGGATAATGGGGTCGCTTAGCTGTTTTTCCTCAAATGTCGCTTGCAGCATCATATTCAAGATCATCAAATCTCTGTGATACTGCACCGGTCACAAAAACATCAATGCATTTTGTGATTTAGTTCTTCATATTTCTGTTTTGATTTAAACCATGTAGTTGGCTTCCATACATGTGTCACAACAGAGTTCAGAAAAAAAAACAAAAAAAAAACAGCCATCATAGACAGTCCTGAACTGTTTAAAATGAGAAATAAAGGATGTCAGATATGAGGTCACAGTTACAATGTGACATAATGTATCGTGATTATGATATATAAAGTCACACTGTGATGCATGAAGTCACAGTAATGAGAAATGCATTTAGATTATGGGTCATAAAGTCACATTGCGAGATATAACCCCACAACTGAAAGATATAAAGTTGTGCTTTAGTATTTTTATTTATTTTTTTTTAAATACTATTATAGTTTTTATTAATATTTTAAATTAGTGATTATTTGTAGATTTTCTTCTATTTTCATTTTAATTAAGTTTGTCATTTTGTTGTGTTTTCATCATTTTATTAGTTTTATATAGTTTTTATTATTTTTATTTTAGTTTTAGTTGTTTTAGTACATAACGTTGCAGTTATGAGAAATAACTTTGCATTTGTGAATTATAAAGTCACATTGTGAGATATAATGCTACAGTTGGGACATATGAATAGATACAAAGTAGCAATTTTGAGAGAGACATACTGTATCACGTTTATACACATTTTACACTAAGGATTCAGAATGAATGCATTAAATTGAGATCATGTGACACTGAAGACTGGAGTAATGATGCTGAAAATACAGTTTGATCACAGAAATAAATTGCATTTTAAAATATATTTATTTAGAAAACAGCTATTTTAAATTATAATATATTTTTTTGAATTTTCACTGTATTTTTGATCAAATAAATGCAGCCTTGGTGAGCAGAAGAGACTTCTTTCAAAAACGATAACAAATCTTACGACCCCAAACTTTTTTTTTATGTAATGTTGCAATTCCTTGCTAACCAGTGACTGTTTTATATATACTGTATATTAACCAGGCTGTTTTTGTTCACATCTACACGTGTGAAGAACCCATGGTATCAGTGTTTTGTCTTGCTGTGAGTTATAGTAAGCTCCAACTCTATTAACCGCCCCTCTTTTAGTTAATGAATTCCATTAGTAGGCCTATGCGCTAAGGAAGAAAACAACAAGGCAATGTTTAATCAATTATAATCGCTTCATCACATCAGCCTGGTGTGTGTGGCTGCACCTCCGTTTGTGCTCCGAACCCATTTAGCTGTTAACACACTCCATAGTTTCTCAGATGCACCGTTTGCAACTTTCTGTGCTCATACTGAAAATCAGGCCACGCATCAGCAGCAGTGATGAATAGACTCGCGAAATTACAGCACAGCAATAAACTGGATTATCTTCGCAGTATGATCACAATGCACATGTTGTATGACTATATGCATGAGAACATACAGCACTAAAGGGGTCATATCATTCATGAGGAATCTCATTTTCATTTTGAGTTAAAAGAGTTTCAGTGCACTCTGAACATACTGTACTCTCTAGCCATGTTTTGGAAACAATATGATTTTTAAATGTTTTTAAAGAAGTCTCTTCTGCTCACCAAGGCTGCATTTATTTGACTAAAAATACAGTAACATTGTAAAATATTATTGCAATTTGAAATAACTACTTTCTATTAAAATCTATTGTAAAATTTAATTTATTCCTGTGATGCATATCTGAATTTTCAGAAGCCATCACTCCAGTCTTCAGCATCACATGTGTGCGTATATATATGTATATATATATACGTATATGTATATAGAAAGATAGATTGATAACATTTTACCATATTATAATAGGTTACCTATGGCAGATGCCATTTGTTTTCTGTGACTCTATTGTATTAGTCAGATAACATCTACTCTCAAAAACATATTTTGGCCTAAATGTAAGATTTATATGTTTGAATTGCTTATATTTTACCATCCATTTGGATTGCAACGTTTTAGTATAAACAAACTAATAAACTAAACATGATGCATATTTGTTGGTCAGAATTTAAATTTCAATTAATGCATGAAATCACTTCTTCTTCTTTTTTTTTTTTTTTTTTATCAAAATGCATTTTCCCCCACTTAGTGAGCATACATCTGTTCATTGTGGGAAAAATAAGTATTTGAGTTAAAAAGAATGAATATTGATAAAACATGGCTTGCTGTTGAACAAGGAAATTGAAAACTGAGTCAAAGGCAATTAATTAGTGTATGGTTTTGCAGATTCGGTGTGTGCTTCTGCTGTTTGAGTGTCAGCTTTCAGAAACTGTGTGAGAAGTACAGATTTAGTGTGTAAGCAGTTAAAAAAACCTGTAAAATGTGTGAGATGGGATGCTTAATTATTTACGATAAATAATATATAAATATAGTTATTGGTTACAGAAATCTGACCTGTTTAATTTATGTATGACTGACAAACATGCATCACATTAAGTTTATTGCTGTCTAAAATACAATTTTCAGATGTAAATAAAGCAAAGATTATTGGAGTATGTTTTACAAGAAAATACTACTTCAGTTTTTCACGTTTAATCCACTTGCCATTTCTTCGTAGCTGTTTATTACATCCACTTGCAATTTCTGAGTGAAAATTGTTTCTACAATTTTTAAATATAATTAATATATAAGGTGAAAATCATTTATGGCATGAGCAAAGACGGCAGATTTGTAAGTGCGTACATCTTTGGATACACTAGCACTTGTGTAAATTTGCAGCTTGCATCCTTTGTTACACTACATTTACAACTTTTCATCTTTTCAAGAGGGAGCACTCATGCTACAGTGAACATGAAATATAACTTCTTAAAGTACGTGGCCATATAATGACTGTGATTGTTCCTCCCTTGAGATCGTCATCTTCATGCTAAATGCTGATCTTTTCTTTATTAGCGGTTGTATTTCTCTAATTTGTTTACAAGATTTCCCTCGTGCTCGTATTCTGTGACTTGTGTAATGTACCAACAGGCCACCGTACCCCTACTGACTTTAATTATTTGCTTATTTAGCTGCAGCTGATGTAGAACAAAAGCGAGATGACACCAAACATCACAACCCATTTCCTTAAAATTATACACGCTTCCCTGCAACTAAAGGGATTTGCCTCACAATGTCAGAGATAAAAAGGATCCATTAATGATTTTTTGCTAAGTTCATTAAAATCAAGAGGATTAAGCACAATAAACACTTGTTGAGCTATAAACAGGAACCGTCTTCCAAAAGGCCGACTTATGGAGAGGCTTCACGTTTGGATGCGAGAGAAGATTGTGAAAGCAAAACATATCCCTGCATGGGCTTTTTCCTGAATATTAGCATGTGAGCTTGATTCCGAATGTGATGTTAATTTTCAGTGCTGGGTAGATTACTTTAAAATTGTACTCTATTACTGATTACAAATTACATGGCAAAAATTGTAGTTAGTAACATATTCCATTACATTACACATGCAAGGTAATATAATCAAACTACTTTTTGATTACTTTTAGATTACTTTTGACCTAACTTTTTATCGCATTGATGTAAATAGGATAATCTTGTACCATACTGATATAAACATACAAAGAGAAAGAAGATATGTTCCAGTCACTGTTATTAACGACATGAAGTGCATTTAAATTACGGCAAGGTTTGCCAAACTGGGGTTCGTAAAGGAACTGCAGGGGGTTTGTGAGTTTAATGAAAAGCTAATTAAATTGTAAAAATGTAAAATAAAAGCAAATCATTTTAAAATAACAGCAATCGAAATAAAACATTCTCAAAATTAATCATTTGTTTAGCTGCAAGTCATGTGATCATTACTTAATGTCAGAAAACCTTGAACATGCAAATGAGTTTCTTAATTATTAACGCATTACCTTAAAACCTCAGGGGGACTTCAAGAACATATATTAGGTGAAAATGGACAATTTAGATTACGAAAAAGTAGAATTAGGGAGAATCAATAAATTATGAATAATTGATTGCTATTTTGTGAATAATATGTAATCTGCAGTCTGATCATGAGTATTATAAAATGCATTAACATCTAATTACAAGTGCTTAATTTTTAGAATCTGATTATATAATCCAGATTACATGTCATCAGTTACTACCCAGCACTGTTAATTGTATACAATAGTTAAAAAAACAAGACGCTAACATTGAGTGAGTTATATTTTTGACACAATGATTCAATGATCCATTCACTAATGCTGCGTCCCAATGTGCCTACTCATACTACGCCCTTACACAGGTACTCTTTTTGCAAAGAAAAGTACACAGTTTTGAGTGTGTAGTAGAAGAGTAGCAAGCTTTGTGACTTACTATCACGTCTTTGATCTGAACTCTGCAGGATCTCCAGGAGCAGGATTTAAAGTAAGTTCTGTGTTAAATGAGAAAGTATTAAGTAGACATTACAAATAGTAGTTTAGAAAGAAATATTTTATTTGATTCAACATAAAATGTATTACACATAAATGTTTAGGCTACAACGGCCTAACATAAACTATGGAACACAAAAGAGGATAATTTGAAAAACATTTTTTTGTTTTTTGTTCATGCAATGGAAGTCATTGATAACCAAAACAGCTTTGTTACCAACAGTCTACAGAATACCTTATTTTATGTTCCACAAAATAAAGTAAGCCATTCAGGTTTGAGCAAATGATGACACAATTTAATATTTTATTTTAAATGAAATAATACTCTAAATAAAAAACTAAAACTACCAGCAGGTGGCGGTAAAGCTGTGGCTTTATAGATAATATTTTTGTTGGCAAAACTGAGCAAAAACAGACAATATTCTGTTAAAAATATAACACAATATTAACTTCTTATTTACTGAACTGTTGTATTAAAATCACATTTGCACTTTTTATATATTTGAGACAAACAGCACTCCTGTGATATCGCTTATCATATGATATAAATATGAGACAGAAACCCATTCAGGAGCATTTTTGCCCCGATATCTTGAATTTTAGGGCATAACTGCATTTATGGAGTTGTTGCTCTGCATCATATTTGTCAACAGTAAACTGAATGAAATGTAAGATGACGTACAGGTCTGGGGGCGGGGCCAGTGCGTTAACTGCGTAAAAATGTTTTAATCGCGTAATTTTTTTCATAACTAATTAATTAATTTAATGTGTTAAACTGACAGCCCTACATTAAATAAATACTTTTTACCAGGTTAATGTTGAATATTAGTAACTCAAACCTTTTTATCTAAACCTCTCTGCTTAACCATCGGTCACACACATCCACCATGTTTGTAGTTTTTAAACACTTTTTATTCATGTTTGTAGTTCTGAACCGAATACTTCCCAAAGTGCAATGGACTGTGGGAAATATTAGCCATTAGAGTGTGCACGGATCTAAAATCGACCTGTAGACCATCCAGGGACTTTTGGCATGCTCTTTCCAACATACAGTGCATTGAGACACTGACTCTTAACTTTTATAAAGAATATCTCTTTGGATTTGAGACTTTAGTCTTTGCAACTTTACAGATCTTTTTTATGCACCAAGAGTTGTAACACTCCAAAGAGAAAGAAAAAATTTAAATTGCATCATATGACCCCTTTAAACTTGTTATATTAGAGACAAAAACAGCACTCGTGCGATTGCTCTCGCTGCTCGTGTAATATCACTTATCATATGATATAAATATGAGACAGAAACCCATTCAGGAGCATTTTTGCCCCGATATCTTGAATTTTAGGGCATAACTGCATTTATGGAGTTGTTGCTCTGCATCATATTTGTCAACAGTAAACTGAATGAAATGTAAGATGACGTACAGGTCTGGGGGCGGGGCCAGTGCGTTAACTGCGTAAAAATGTTTTAATCGCGTAATTTTTTTCATAACTAATTAATTAATTTAATGTGTTAAACTGACAGCCCTACATTAAATAAATACTTTTTACCAGGTTAATGTTGAATATTAGTAACTCAAACCTTTTTATCTAAACCTCTCTGCTTAACCATCGGTCACACACATCCACCATGTTTGTAGTTTTTAAACACTTTTTATTCATGTTTGTAGTTCTGAACCGAATACTTCCCAAAGTGCAATGGACTGTGGGAAATATTAGCCATTAGAGTGTGCACGGATCTAAAATCGACCTGTAGACCATCCAGGGACTTTTGGCATGCTCTTTCCAACATACAGTGCATTGAGACACATTTTAATCTCACGTACTATTTGGGATGGGACACTGGGATGCAGGGAGTCACAAGCTTTGTTTCTAATTGAAATTTGAATGAATCGTTTGAATGAATGACTCAATGAATCCCTCATTAAGGCCCTTGCTGCCACCTACTGGTGGTTTTAGTGTCACATTTATTTATCCATGACAGTCCTAAACCAGCTTAGGGACCAGCACAAAAACTCAAACAATCCCAAAAACTATCGAGATATCTTTTTTTTTTTGTCAATATGGCACACTCCTGCATGGCTGTGCGACTCCACGGTTTGACTCTCAGAGGGCGGGATGGGAGAAAGCATGTGGGAGTGTGTCACTGTGAAGAAAGCTGGGAATAACAACATATGTAAGCTGGAGGAGAGAGCGAGAAGCTCGTATCTGCAGAGGTTAGATAAGGTCTGAAGAGACTGAATGGAAATTATTCTGTGTTTCATGGGAAAACATCCTTTTCAGACAAAGAAAACAGATATCTGGCATATGTGGTGTCTTATCTTTGATTATTGTGTCTACAGGTGCCTATAAAAATGTTTTTTTTTTTTGTTTGTTTTTTTGAAGTTGTAAATAAAGATAATTGGAGTGTGTTTCACAAGAACACTTGTAATTTCAGTTTTCCTACTTCAAAATGTCATGTTTAATTCAACGTGTTACTTGCCACTTCTTTGTAATTATTTGTGAAACTTACTAACAATTTCTGAGTGAAAATAGATTCAAAGTATTTTTATTTTTTTTGTCACTGGGAATTGTGACTCAGTCACACCTTCATGTCACTTCATTATGAATGCTAAAACAGTAATTATCTGCTTCTATTGTTGTTTTGTCAAGTCATGTCACATTTATTTCTGTAGTGCTTTATACAAAACAGATAGCTTCAAAGCAGCTTCACGGTAATAAACAGGAAAATAACAGTATTAATGTTACAAAGTTCTTCAATTATGAAATGAATAAACTCTACCGAAGACAATAGAATCATTATGCAGCTCACTTTAGTTCAGTGTTTATTCAATTTAGTTCAATGACAGTGTTGCAAAGTTCATTTGTTATGAAACAAACTCTAGCTAAAAAGTAGCTCTACAGAATCCAATAGTTTCATTATGCAGCTCAACTCAGTTCAGTTCAAATCATGGAACGAGCCTAAGATCATCAAATTATGAAACTACATGCAGCTCAATTTTTGTAATAAGACATTTTATCGTTGTTTAGAATTTTAGAATTGACTTCCTTTTCAATTCATGGCTGGAAATTTGAATTAGCAACACAGGATGTTGAATTTGCATTTAAAAATTATGTATATTTCTTCTATTATGTAAAAGGCATTTATTCTCAACTGAGCAGATGCTAAATATATATTTAGATATTTTATAATACAATTAAATATAATAATGATTAGGCATAATTTGATATTTATAAGAGTGTATTTATAAATGTAACACTTAATATTATTTGTGTATGCTTTTCTAATTGTACGTTTTTATGCTAAAAATCAAATTATATATTATAAGTTATATGTCTTTCTTTAAATTTCATCCTACTTTGATTGTTCTTTAGTTACAGTAGTGTAATTTTCAGTGTACTGACTCATTTCTGAATGATGCACAATCCTCTGAGGAACAAAGCAAACATGCTCTCGCTCTTTTATTCTTCCTACAAACATTCTCTAAAACTCCATTGAGTTTGATCATTTGACTGATGACTATCATTTGTCAAACTACCTAATTATTTAGTCCTCTTGTCAAGGCACATTTTATGTTTCTCTAAAAATACATAATTAAAATGACATTTCCGACCTGGCATCATGCTGTCACACGGATAAGGGTTAAAAACCGGAGCATGTGGCTGTGCTATAGGGGACAGCGGCTCTGACTGATTGATACTCTCAATTGATTTCGCATTTGTTAACACAAGGAGACAGACAGACCTAGATGCTCAACACACTGGCTTTTTATTGGCATTTATATATCAGATACTTCAAACAGTTAGACTTTACCTATCAATCCATCCCTCCATTTAATAATGTAAAGAACCTTTTTTCACTATGAAGATGCGTTTTATTATTCTATAAATGTTAATAGTTATTTGTGGAACCATTGCTGCCAATAAAAAAAACTTGTGCTTTTAAGAGTCCATGCATCCACACTCTTACAATTCAAGGTTCTAAATGTTTTTTTGTTTTTTTTTGTACTATTGAAGAATCTTTCAGTGAGCAGTTCTTAAAAGAACCATATTTTTCTTAGTGCAAAGAGCAATAATGTAAAGAAAGTAAACAGCATATAAATCTGAAACTATCTATCTGAACCAAAACGGCTTTGGTGAATAAAACAGTTACTGGCAAGTTACTTATTAGGAAAAGCAATATTACAATACTGTTCTAAAAACTGTGGTCAGTAAGATTTCAGTAAGAAGTCTGTTCTGCACCAAGACTGAATCTACTTGAACAAAACATATAATACAATTGTGAAATAGTATTGCAATTTAAAATATCCGTGTTCTATGTGAATATCTGTTGATTGATACTCTCAATTGATTTCGCATTTGTTAACACAAGGAGACAGACAGACCTAGATGCTCAACACACTGGCTTTTTATTGGCATTTATATATCAGATACTTCAAACAGTTAGACTTTACCTATCAATCCATCCGTCCATTTAATAATGTAAAGAACCTTTTTTCACTATGAAGAATATTTTGCGTTTTATTATTCTATAAATTTTAATAGTTATTTGTGGAACCATTGCTGCCAATAAAAAAACTTGTGCTTTCAAGAGTCCATGCCTATCTATCTATCTGTCTATCTGTCTGTCTGTCTGTCTGTCTAGAAGAAAGAAAGCAGGTTGAATAGAAAGTGGCATGTGAAAGGGAGTCGGGTCGAGCCGCAGAATTAATCTCCAGCAGCTGATAACATGAGAGCAGGAGAGGCAGGTCATGAGATGAATACACGGGAATTAGAGTCATCCCTCCAAACTAAATGCAAGTTAGCGAAGGACAAAAGAGGCATCTGTAAAACTTTTGGCAAATGCTTGAGTTTTAGATTAGACAATGGAACGAGAAAAAAAGCACATTATACCAGCGAAGAATATTAATAGTGTTGTGCATGGGCGCCTCTGAATACAGGATATTTAGCAGATTGTTATTTCACAGATGGATTTTACAATTGCCTGTATAAGACGTGCAATTGTGTTAAATATATACTATTTGTAGTCTCCGCTCTACGAGTTGGTGCTGGAATATTTTAGCGCCACAACAAAGTTCATCATTATCTGCTTTATACTCCATTACTTTCAAGTCAACGATAGTTGCATGTAGGCCAGGAACACAGCTAGTGATCTGACGCTGAGTCTTATGAGTAATTCAGCGCTTGTGTTTGATCCATAGGATGATTCAGAACAAACGGCAGCATGCGTGTTCGTAGGCCACCCGTACAGTCCTGCTAAAATACACAGAATGTTAATAAAATTCAGTTCGCACTTGTGTAGTAGGTGTTGGGCTTCATTTTCTCGCTGTCTGAATACAAAGCAGAAGGCGTTTGTTCTCAGGCTCTCCAACTGTCTGCAAACAAACCCTCGTAAATGCATCATTAGTTATTTTGCATTGACCGGTACTCACCTCGCTCCTCAGCGTGACAACAGAACAGCAGAGGAGCTCATCAGAGAAAGCTGTTGAAATGCAGTACTCCAGGACAGAGAAGCACTCTTCAACACCGACGTGTGCTCGTCTGCTCAGTCAGTCATTTACAAAACTTTCAATTAACACCCGGACCACTCTGATGTTTCTCTTCAGTGCTAGAAAGCAGTTCAGTCTCTCTGAGGAACACACAGACCAAAACGTTGGAAATATAATCAGTTACAGATTATAAATTACCCAATTCAAAATGTAATAAGTAGTATAACTATTTAAATTACTTTATCAATGTAACTGATTACTTTTGATTACTTTTTTACCTTTTTAAATGTCTAACGAATGTTTTCAACTGTTAATCATTTTCAAACATGTAAAGCAGGCAGGGTTAACCTTACACTCTAAAAAATGCTGGGTTAAATACAACCCAGTGCTGGGTAAAATAGGGACAAACCCAGCAATTGGGCTGTTTTGACACAGCGGTTGGGTTAAATGTTTAAATGTTTAACCCAACCTTCTGGGTAGTAACCCAACCACTGGGTCAAAACAACCCAATTGCTGGGTTTGTCCCTATTTTACCCAGCACTGGGTTGTATTTAACCCAGCATTTTTTAGAGTGTAAATCTGAACTATCCTAAAATGGCTGTTGCCAGCAATCTATCTCGGAATATAAACATTTTAGAAACATTTGACGATAATGAGCTTTTAAAAAG
>NW_015630418.1:237944-245444 GCF_001515625.1 Sinocyclocheilus rhinocerous | reverse complement strand
ATGATCAACTAAAATATACTTTAATGTCAATTTTTAAAATATATTTCTAATTACAAATTTGTAATGATGAAGTTACAATTTTAGTACATTTAAAATATATTAACTTCAAATGTAATGTCAAATAACACACTACAGTTAAAAGTATAAGTACTTTACATGCTTTATTTGTGTGTGTATATATATATACTTTTAAGATTTGAAATACACTGCATGTGCACATTCAATGCAATTAAGCACACTTATTTTTCACAAGGGTATATATTTGGAATTTATTTTTATTTTTGTACAAAGCATTTATACAGATAGTAGAAACATGACTTATGGATTATAATATTTAGATAGTCATATACAAAGGTTGTAAGAAGCAGCAGGGGTCTGTCGCTGCTGATCAGTGGAATAAAACCGTCTTTTCTCTCTATTAAGAGCGGACAGATTTGTGCAGCTGTGGACTTTTTTAAAGGACTGCTAGTAGTCCTGCACTAAAATTCATTTTTAGCTCTCCACTTCTTCACGATGACGGGATCTTGGCATGTCCTTTTATGAATAGAACTGAAGTACTTTCGAAGCGGCCAGTAAACCAGGATCCCAAGCATGGCATTAGAAGAAGCCTCAGCAGCACTTGAAGGGATGCTCTCGAGTGCCTGAAGAGTGATTGAACAACAGGATTTCTGGGGAATCATTACTGCCTGATTTTTGAGAGTGTGAGACATAAAATAATATTGAATGAGTCTGCTTAACATGATCCCTGATACAGACAGTGAGAGGACTGCGATCACGGGGGTCATCAGCACTGATGGGGCTTCATAATGACGCTTCCACCTTCAGTTTCGCAGATTCACCTTAAACATGAACCATCAAACATGGAGAAAACTGCTGGTGTCACCAATTGGTTAGATCCCTATCAATGTTTTTCTGGATTCAATTTTAATTGTTTAATTTAATGTTAATAATCAAAAAGCATTAATTGAATTTATTCAATTGTAATAATTTAATCATTTAGTAACAATAATAATAATAATTATTATTTTAATTTGAATAATAACAGTGCCCTGTTTTATTTTGATTTTTTCCTCAAATTTGATGTTTTCCATTTCCAGTTTAATTCTATTTTAATAGTCAAAAAGAATTAATTGAATTAATTAAACTGTGTAGTTTAATATTTTTTTTATTGAATACTATTTATTGAATTCATTAAACTGTAATTACAGTATTTATTATGTTTTTTAATTAAGTTTTCATTTTTGTGGATCCTGTGTTTTATGATATTATTTTTTTTTATCAACAACAATGTTCAAATGATTACTTTTCGAAGTACATTTTTACTTTAGAAGTACATATTTCTGTAATAATTTCTTCAAGTTAAACTGAACTTTTATTTTGGTGTGTTCAAGTGAAAATCTTAGAATTTCTGTTTGTATCTTCCAATAGTTTTCTCAAATGAAATGGTAAAGTGCTGGTGAAGTAATGATGATGATGATGAAGATACAGTAGTTCATGTGTTCATGTCCTCATATATTGAGACACAGATGAGCTTCATGCGTGTTTCAGTAGTAGCAGTGCTTTACTATTCACAGACATATCAGCATTTGATTCAGTGTACAGTCTTACTTTTGGGTTATTCATCCACATTTTCCCAAATTCTGTGACTTTGAGATATATACAGTAAATTAAATTTTTATGTTTGAATTCACGTTCACGTTGTGTAAATCAGACTGAATTAATTACTGGATGATATAGAATGCATGCATGCTACCATATGCACTATAACCATCAGTGTTGGGGGAAGTTACTTTTAAAAGTAATGCATTACAATATTCCGTTACTTCCGTTACTTACTTAGTTACTTTTTATTGAGAGTAATGCGTTACTTTTGCGTTACTTTTTAAATCTGGGCTGGGTTTGCTTGTTTGTTTTTAATATAAAAAACTAAATTTTTGGCGCTCAACATGGGGACAGGAGAGCTGTCAATCAATAAATGGGAAAAAATTTAACTGGCGTTACTTATTTTAAAAAGTAACTCAAATATTGTCTTGTAAATAAAAAAGTAATGCGTTACTTTACTAGTTACTTGAAAAAAGTAATCTGATTAGGTAACTCACGTTACTTGTAATGCGTTACCCCCAACACTGATAACCATAATCAATAATCTTTTGAAATATGAATACATGTGGGCAAAACCTGCTTAGTTCACCTAGTGATGCAAAATGACGCACCAGACCAGGCAAAGAAAAACTGCAGAAGGATTTGAGCAACTAACACACTGAAGTAATGCGAACTTGATCAGCTTGAAAATGATTTGCTCCCGTGGTCCTGAAAATTCCCCTCCGGAAGCGTGTGGGTGGATCTCGCTGATTAAACAAATTCATCGTATGGTCCAGCTCATAATTAACCCCGCGCCGGTGTTCAGCGCTCTTCATTATCCCAGCCTGCACTTTTAGTCAGATACCAGAAAAAATGAAAAATCCTCACAGCCCGCTTCACATACCCACAATGTGTGTGCATTTACAATTAAAAACCGCAGCTCTGAAGTGTTCTGGGCTACAATGAACAGTTTTAATTACATTCTGTTTATCTTATTGTGCTCCAAGTGCTCCATCCGTCCGTATTGAGATTCATATACAGTATGTGTATCTTGTATAGCAGATGTTTCTGTCTGTTCTCTGCATCTGTGTTTTTCATTACAGGCATTTCAGTCTGTGTTTAGCTCTCATTTAAACTGTCAGCACAAATGTGCCCTGCTGACCCGTACCTGTGATTGCCACTGAAGTGCTGACAAGCCGACAACCTCGTACACGCTAAAAGAAAAATAATAACGTCGTGTTTTTCTTTCGACCTCATTGTGCTCTGTCAGAAAAGTGGTTGCTAGACACATCAAGCGTGAGGTTTTTCCCAAACAAACAGTGTTTCTATTCAGACTCTGCACTACAAGTGACCTCAATTCCCACAGGCTTAAAGCACTTTATGAAATGACTTGGTTAATGCATTTACAGTCTTTTTATATCTTTGCAGCCAAAACATGTACATTTGAGGTATGAAGATTACCAGCTTACCTGAGCTTGTCTTTCAGTCGCATTAGACATTTATCTATTTTTAAGCAATCATAAAATCACTTGAACATTTAAGTGACACTGGATTTGACCTTGTGTTTTTTTTTTCCGGATAAGCGATACGTTGTCGTAAACTGTCAATTATTATTTTTCATAGAAATGTCTGATTAACCAGTTGTCAATTTATACATTTTTCATTCACATTTTAAAAAACAATTTGATGCCACGCACCACTATTATGATTTTCACACTATTATAATTTTAGACGTATGATGCAAGTTGCATTTAATGCTACACATTCTTGCTTTGCTCAAGCACCAACATTCATTCAGCTTGAATGATCAAGCTGATTTTCACTTGCATCATCCTCATTCTCTGCATGCATGACGAAGTAGAATAAAAATACATTATTTATGGAGTATTTCTGATATGATTTTCATATCAATACTCAATTATTTATTGAGTATTTTTATGCTTTTTATACACACAAGACTAGAACAGCTAAGATGCCTTTAAAATTAAACCAGTAATGTTTTATTGTTGCATCATGCAGAAACTGCATGCATATTCCAGTTCCTATTGAACAAAAGCATCAACGAGCTTTAATATCTGAATATTTGGTAAAGCTGGACAATGTGAGATAAAGATCCATACAAGATTTTACATTATGCAGTAATTACCAAAAATATATATCAAATTATGGAAATTTAAATAAATATTTGCTAATAAAAATGTATACTGAGATCTTACTTTGTCCTGACAGATGTCTGACATTTTTATTATTGAATTATCTAAATATTTCAATGAACATTTCCAAGTTGATGCAGATTTTGAGAATGTTTGCATATTGTACTGTAAAAATGTATTCATATATAACTTACAGTATATTACATCTTATGTTTATACTTACTATGGATTTAAACCTGTAAAAATGTGAACAAAAAATATTGCTTATCACATAAAAAGGCTAAAGTTTTATATAATCCATTACAAAATACATGTTTTGTCCTGTTTAAATGTGATTTTTATGCATAGTAACTCAGACGTCAGTGCTGTCTTTTTAGTCGACTTCACTGGATCATCGAACAAAACATCACACATGAATAGAAATCACACCAGCCACTGTGGAGAGAGAACATATTAGAGATGTTGAGGGAAGAGAACGAGTTTGTTCAGGTTGCAGCATGAAGTAAATGACAGAGATGAAACAAATCAAGTCTTGAGTAGCTTCTTCGAGTGAGCCAGTCCTCAGTAATCAGTGTGACTGTATCCAGCTCTTCCTCATGGACCCTGAACATACGACTGTCATCCATCTGCTACTGCACTGCGTGCCGTGATTGCTGGGGTTTTGAGATGTGGCTTGTGTTTCAAGAAAAAGAATACGAATGAGCACAAAAGTGGGGAGTGATTTTTGGTAACAAGATGATGGGTGAATATTAGGATTATGTCAAAAAACAAGACCAGACCCCTTAAATATGCATGTTCAGTGATTGGATCACAATCAGATTTTTTGTGATCAGATCACACTCAAACCGCATTTATGTTGTCCATATAAAACTACACATGCAATATATAATACAGAGGTTGTGCTACAAGTCATTATCATTTGGTGTAAATTTACTGCCATGCTTTATTTTTTATCTGTCATTAAAATATTGTAACACATAGTAATTTTAATTTGACGTCCATATCATTAAAACAAAAACAACTTTTATTAGTGCTGTATTGAGGATTCTTGGCCTTTTCTGTCTTTTTTTTTTTAGTTTAGTTTTATGAAAAAGAACAGATAATGTAGTTTGGCGATTTTCCAGCTGGATAACATCTGCAATCTCTACTCTCTCTGCCCAGTCCTTGACTCATCTTTCTCTTTTTCTTCAGTGCAAATACATTTAACCATCCTTTACTGTTTCTTAACTCTATAAAGCCTTGATACACAAATTTCTAAGGCCTTATGATCAGACTTTGCTGTTAAACCTGTTTCACACCGGTTTCGTCTCATTGATAGTTTAGAGTTTGTTATCCAGTCAAAGCTCTTTTAGTGTAATTGCACAAACATCCAGTGTCTCTGCTGTCAAATCTTGAGTGATTTTTATCAAGTAAAGGTCAGAATAACTGCAGTAATATCTCCAGATGAACACTTACTGGACTGAAGCAGCTCAGCTTTACTTGATTCTCCATCAATCATGTTTTAGAGTCTCAAATCTGATCCGCAGGATCTTTTGAGGAGCGTTTGTTTCCAGCAGCTTTACGCTCACTGTTCCTCAGCGGAGGAATGATCTTCACAAGCCTCCAGAACATCTCACATCTTCTGAGGAGCCTTTATTTCTTCAGCTCTCAATCACTGCATTATATGTTTGGAGCATTTCAATCTCATCTAAGACATATTATTGGAGATATAGAGTGACTGATATTTAGATCATTTTATGCCGTTATCTGCTTCACTGTTATAAAGATTTCATTGATTTACATTACAACAATTCACCATAGAAATATCAGCATCTGCACCAGTTTTACTCAGTTTGAGTCTCAATAAAATTTAGCTGTTTTCTCCTCCACATTCTCACTGAATCACACTCTATGAGCCATAAAAGTCTGATGATAAAATAAGATACAAAATATAAAACACATATGCAAAAGTTGATTGTCTCAAAGGTTCAATAAACTGTTCCATTTCCCATTGGACATTATTTCATGACTATTATTTCAGGTTTTACGGGGTTAAGTAGGGAATGCAACAGACAACTTATAACTTATTTTTAACCCATCCAAATGACAGAAAGTGTTTCTAAAACCCAGTAAATGACCAAAAAGGTTTAGTTGTGGCAGACCTGTGTCCAGATCCAGAGCTCATGTGAATGTCCGCTGAGGTTTTTCCCCTGACGTGCCCAGAAATAAACACTTTAAGACAAAAGTCTTAACAGTAATGAAACGTCACTGTTCTGTTCAGGTACAAAGTAATGATGGCCTGGAGGCGATGTGAGATGCTGTCTGCTAGTAGTTAAAAACGTTTGCCACCCTCTCAGACTGAAGGCTTATTAGTTCCCGTCTCTTGGACTGCAGTCTCCAATAGGACTGTATCAGCAAATCCACTTCATTATCCTCTTTAATTGGCTAAATAATCCCCCTCGCTCCCACCACACTTGTTTGTTGGTGGGCAGACCGGCGCTGTATGGCTGACTGGAGAAGATCTAATATAAACTGGTCACACTTTTACACACGCAATAATTGATCCTTGATAAAAGATACAGACTGTCATGCATCTCATACATCATACAGCCTGTTTTAACTCAAACTCATCCTTGTGTTTCACTTCAGAAAGCAGAGCTTTGTAGTCAAATCAGCTCTGCGCCGAATCGCTTCAATTACCAAACCAAGCTCGTTCATTTAAAGACAAATCTGTCGATGCCGATCTGATCACCTAGTGGCATGTTAGTAAAACAGAGCAAGCTTCACTCTGTGTTTTAGCCCTTACTGGCTGTGAAGGTGCTGCTCTTGGTCTGTTTTTCTGGTGATAGATGGCTTTTCTTGCAGCCGCTGCTTTGCTTGTTTATGCTAATGCGTCTGATGACCTGTTGGTCTTCAATCTAACCGAAAGAAATGGCAGCTGGAGCAGCGGGGTGTGATCCTTTGATTGTTATTCAATGCATCCTTCACCACAAAACCCCGCCAACATTAAACACGCAAGATGAATGGAAATGTGAGCAAAACGTCGGGTTCAGTTTGCCAGCATGAGCGCATTGCTGACACCATTGCTGGATGATTGTCTTCATTGTCTCGACTGCAATCCAATAAACGGATTCTTTAGTCCCAAATCCACCAAAATACCTTAGTTAACACAAATTGAACACATGTAGATCACATTTTTTAAATGTTAGTCTCTTTTGCTCACCGAGGCTGCATTCATTTGATCAAAAATACAGTAAAAACAGTAATAAATGTGAAATATTTTTTATGATTTAAAACAGCTGTGATCTATGTGACTATCTGTTAAACTGTAATTTATGTCTGTGATCAAAGCTGTATTTTCAGCATCATTACTCCAGTCTTCAGTGTCACATGATCTTTAGAAATCATTCTAATATGCTGATTTGCTGCTCGAGAAACATTTCTGATTATTATCAATGTTGAAAACAGTTGTGCTGCACAATATTTTTGTGGAAACCGTGATGCATTTTATTTTTCGGGATTCACGGATGAATAGAAAGTTCAAAATAACATAATTTATTTGAAATATAAATATTTTGTAACATTATAAATTGCTGGATGAAGGACCATCACCTTCAACTCAACCTTGCCAAGACAGAACTGCTTGTGGTTACAGCAAACCCATCGTTTCATCACAATTACACAATCCAGTTAGGCACATCAACCATAACTCCTTCAAAAACAGCCAGGAATCTTGGAGTTATGATTGATGATCAGCTGACTTTCTCAGACCACATTGCTAAAACTG
>NW_015630418.1:214677-237549 GCF_001515625.1 Sinocyclocheilus rhinocerous | reverse complement strand
GCAGCTGAGTCCTTAACCATCTTCAAGAAACGGCTAAAAACACATCTCTTCCATCTTTATTTGATCCTCTAACTCAAGCACTCTCTATTTTAATTATATTTATAAAAATAAAAAAACTAACACTAGCTTCTCTAATCTTTTTGTATTCTATCTATTTGTTTTTAAATTAATTTATTATTATTTTATTTATAAAAAAAAAAAAACCTTGCTACGTGTGCTGTGTTAAGCTAACTGTGGACTTGTTATAGCACTTGCATATCATTGCTCTTTTGTTGATTTTGATTGCTTCTGTTGTCCTCCTTTGTAAGTCGCTTTGGATAAAAGCATCTGCTAAATTATTATTATTTTTTTTCTAAATGTAATTTAAATTTAAATTTTATTTAACATGCATTAATTTCAGAGTTTACTGCCAAGTTACTGTTGTTTTATAGGCCTGCTAATCAGTGTATTGGCATTTGATGGAAGCTTGTGTTACCATGGTAAATTTCTGTACAAGACATTTATAATAATGTTTTAAGATGTAGAAATAGCTGAGCAATTCCTGTGAGATTGTGAGTTTTAGATGCTGGTTTTCATTCATTATTGCAAACTGTGGAATAGCAGGTATCTTAATAACGTCTCGTTTGCAGAAATCTTCCTTTGGTGACCCGTACCGGTTTTTAGGTGTCACAGAGGGACATTTGAGCATGATAGACTATAACACATCCTCTTGAGTTTACACTGAACGTCATCCATCAGCGTGCTTGATTTGAATCCACAATCTGACCTAATGACCCACCATCAGATTTCTCAAGATAAACGTCTCGTCTTGAACGTGGAAGAAATATGTTTGAAAGCCCATTAGATGGAGGTTTGCGGAGCGAGCTGGTCATTCAGGATCTATTGGTCTGACCGTCTCGGCTCCCGCGGGAGAGGAATCTGAGTTAATGATTACGCCGAGGGGGTAATTAAGAACAATCTGTCTTCAAACACTCATTTTGCTGGGCTACTTTGCCCTTTATTTGCCTTTCCATTTTCTCTAATGTATAATTTCGCTCTCTTTTCTGCATTCCTCCCACTCACAGGATTGTTTCTGCGCTGTGGAGTAAATACCATGAGCTCCAGCAGAGAGGCAGGTTTTTGTTTAAGACCCTCAAAGGCGCGAGACGAAGACTCAGCACGGAAGCCCCTCGCTGAGGATCGATCCGCTGCGCTATTGGCAACATCCCTTTGAATAAAACACAGCACTATTGAGTTCACAATCCCCACTGGGCCCAAGAATAGCGAGACATAACCTTTCACATCTCAGCTTTGTGCACCGAGATTCAAGCTGTCACCCCCAACGACCTCGACCTCCCCGCCGAGAGGAGAGAGGCAAGAGAAGCAGTGTAAATGTCAGAGAGGAAAGCAGGCACTTCAAAATACGTCTTTTTATCCCTTCCCTCATTCCACCCAACCAAAGGTTCTGAACTGAGGGTGCAATCCTCAAATACTGTGAAAAATCAAAGCAGATTTACCTGACTACCGCATGTAGAGACTAAGATTGTGTAATGTTTCTGAAAGAAGTCTCTTTCTGCTCACCACGGCTGTGTTTATTTGATGACAAAACAGTACAAATTTTGAAATATTATTACAATTTAAAATATCTGTTTTCTATGTGAATAGCTGTTAAACTGTAATTTATTTCTGTGATCAAAACTGTATTTTCAGCATCATTACTCCAGTCTTCAGTGTCACATGATCTTCAGAAATCATGCTAATATGCTGATTTGCTGCTCGAGAAACATTTCTGATTATTATCAATGTTGAAAACAGCTGTGCTGCTTCCAAGGTTGTTAAAGTTAATGTTCAGTTAAACGTTAACTGAAATAAATAAATAAATAAATAAATAAACATTTGTTTTATTTCAGCTAATTGCTGGAATATAAACAACATTTCTCATTTTCAGTTAGTTTAACTTGATGCACTAAAATAATGATAAATGATTCAAAATATTATAGTATCTCAATGATTCTAAAGTCATACTGGCTTCTTCATATGTTTTATGCAATGATACAATTTTTTTATATTTTATTTATTTTTTAAGGATTATTTGATGAATAGAAAGATTCGTTCATTCATTCATTCATTCATTCATTCATTCATTCATTCATTCATTCATTCATTCATTCATTCATTCATTCATTCATTCATTCATTCATTCATTCATTCATTCATTCATTCATTCATTCATTCATTCATTCATTCATTCATTCAAAAAAAAAAAAAAAAATCAACTTTGCATCACAGGAATAAATTACATTTTCAAATATATTACAATTGAAAACAGTTATTTTAAATGTTAGTAATATTTTGCAACATATTATTGGTTTTACTGTATTTTTGAGCAAATAAACACAGCCTTGGTGAGCAGAAGAGACTTCTTTTAGAAACAAAACTCATTAGTGTTGGTCTTGTCTTGTGTGCAAAACAGCGTTTGAACCTTTCCTAACTTCAGCAGTTTTCATATGAACACTTTATGAAGACCTCGATATCAATAAACCCTAAACAGAATAACGCTGAAAGGAAACCAAGCTCTGATAATATATGAAAGGACGAGAATATCTCTTCTTAATGCGTGCAAGAGTCATAAAATGACTTTGGCAAGTCTTGAAATTTTCCCATATATAATTTATTTAGTAATTCATTTATTGTTTTTTTTTTTTTTTTTTTTTTTTTTTTTTTTATCTATTATCTATGTATTTAATATTAAATAGTATACAGTTCTTTGTAATCCTGTCTCAGTCCGTTGGTGTTTTGTTTATGTAAATTCGGCTGTTCTCTCAGAGGTCCTTGTTTTTCTGTTTGGCGGGGACGTAGGGCAGTACAGTTTGAGTGCTCTTATCCGAAACCGTCTGTGTGCTGCTGTTCCGTAGCAGTTTTTTGGGGTTGAGAAGACCTTTCCTGGGTAAAGTGTGAGAGCCCATCCCTGGCATCTTCACAGGAGAGGGCCCCGCAGACGCCGTTTCTCGACAGTTATAGACACCCGGCGGGTGTTCAGCGGGCGAACAGGCCAGAGGACTGGGCTCGCTGTCTGTGTCTGGGGTCCCACAGTCCCCTTTATCGTCCTCCTCGGCGCCACCGTCCTCCTCCTCGTCTTCATCGTCGTCGCAGCACAAAGCGTGGTAGAGGATCTTGTCGCTAAAGCGCACGCGTTCTCTGGTTTTCTGGCTGTGCGTGGAGCTGGATGCCTCCTCGCTGGAGCGTCTTCGTCGTCGTCGCAGCACAAGGCATGGTAGAGGATCTTGTCGCTGAAGCGGACGCGTTCTCTGGTGCCGGATGTGCGGGAGGTTTTCTGGCTGTGCGTGGAGCTGGATGCCTCTTCGCTGGAGGAGTCCGGGGTGATGATTAGGGGCCCGTTGGGGACGGGGAGGCCCCCGTTCATCTGCGAGTAGACGCTGGCGGTGGACGATGACGGCCTCCCTTGGCCCTCATCCGTCTCCTCTCGCTGTGCTTTCCGGTTGGAGGCCTCTAGGAAGTTGCAGAAGTCCCAGCCGTCGGAGAGCATGTCCTGGCTGAGGAAGTCCAGTCTGAAAGCCTCACCCAAGCCACGCTCGCTGCTCGACGTGCTGCTCGCCGTCGCCACCGTCCAGTCGTCGGGCTCCAGGTCAAAATCTGATGTGAGTTTGTCGATCTGACCCACCACCTGCATCAGAGAAAGAGAGAGAGAGTGATGCAATAATCAGTTTGCGTTCCTCGATCATCAAAGATGCATTAGTATCACCTTGCAGGTCAGTTTAATTTTACTTTGGTCAACTCAGGAGAAACCAAGCAGAGCGCTGCAATGATCCTAGGATCATAATTCATTTTATTAAACTGTTTGGACAAAAATGGAATTGAGTTTAGAACCTTTTGACTTGAAGGTTGTCCAACATGATATTCGAAGCGAGTGTCAATATATGAAATTAATTAACTACAATTATTTTTGTGATTCCCAGCATGGGCTTTTATGACTCACTCAGCGATATATTAAAAGTTGGATAGATGCAGCACATCAAATTTATCTGCATGCACTCAAAAAAAAAAAAAAATATATATATACATATATATGTGTGTGTGTGTGTGTTTATACATGCATAATAAATATACACAGTACACACACATATATTATGTAAACAAAAATTTTTTTTTTGGATGCGATTAATCGTTTGATAGCACTACTTTTAACTAATATTAAGTATGTAATTAAGTAAAATCTATGTAAAATTAACAAAGAGTATAAGTAAATTGAACTCGGTCAGTTAGAGTTGTTGAGTAACTTCTATTTACTCATCTGAAGTTTACTCTGCAATACTCAAATACGTTTTACTCAGTCTTTGCTAGCATAAGACGCATAAGATCCCACCCTCCCTGCAAATCACTCTCCAAAGCCACGCCTCCTCCAAACACATACAGCAGAGCAGAGGATAACCAGCGTCAACGCTGTCAGATTAGCTCGTCTCATTCACCGCTGAGAAAACATTACAGTACAATGTGCATAATATTACAATAATAGCGCCTCAGACCAAGGAATACGACTGGACAATCTATGGTCCTACGCCTTCCACAGATGATATAGATATATTTAGACCACTTAGTGATTGCTATCGGGATGTGAAGAGACTTTCAGCCAGCATAACAAAACATGTTTTTGAACCAAATCACCTGCCCTGAAATTAAAGCGTGGGGTTCTCTTGAATAAACAAGACTTTTAAATAAACAAGACAGCAGATAGCCTGTTACGCTTTGTACAACAACATGTCTACATAATATCATTAATGAGATACGCAACCGAACACAGAGACCTCAAGACTTAGTACACAATACACAATGACAGTGGATAGTTTTCAAGTATGAATGGATCCTTTTGAGTAGAAAATGAATTCCAGATATTACAAAATAGCCAGTTACTCTCTCTCTCTCTATATATATATATATATATACTGTATATATATATATACATACTGTATAATCCATTTAATTAATTAATTAATTAATTTCCTTAACTGAGTAACTGAGTGTCTACACTGAATATTTTTCCTTAAAAAATTCACACTGCTGGACTCATTATTATTATTATTATTATTATTATTTATTTTTTTTATTAAATAGCACAGGCAAAACGGTGTTTAAAAACCTTCCAGGAAATTGTGTCCATTTATAAGGCCTAAGACAAAATTCTGACCAATACAGACAAGGCAATATTTATTTTTACGTTATGGACGCTAACGATAAATGGTATTAAAACTGATATTAAAACTCAACATTATTTTGTTTAACAAAGCCTAAATAGATCACACAAATACAAGTGAGTTTACTCATAACACTATTTAGAGATGACCAGTATGACATTTTTTTTTTTAAAGATTATAATATTATGATTTGTGTTTTTAAATATGAATATTAGATGATGGTAAATATAAAATTGTTATATAAACACAGGGTAAATGAGGATGCACAATACATATCCAATAACGGCTGATTATAAATCAGATATGGGACAAAAAAATTATAACTCAATAACATCGACCCTTAAGCAATAGGGTGCTGATATGCATGCTAAAATTTAGTTTTTAAAGAACAATAAATGTGCCAACTACCCAAATACACTGCACATGTCTTTCCCAGCATGAGACCAATGTTGTTTTTCCAGCCTTTAGTCTTGTTAAGATCTGAATAAAGGCATTTGTGTGGCCTTGAGAAAAACTCAAGTCACCTTTATTTCTAAAGCATTTTATACAACACAGACTGTTTCAAAACAACTTCACAGTGGGGAAAAAATTCAATGATGCAAACAGAAGTCAATTCTGCTGTGCGGCAGCTCCAATAAGACAACAGTAAACAGACACCATTCAATTGAAATCAGTTCATTGTTGATTCAAATAATAAGGAAGGAATAATAAGGAAATGAGGGGTAATTATCTAAATGTTCTTCAGACCTGCGTAACGTGGTGTCTTGGTTTAGGTGTGTTTTTCCTGTCACTTTGTGGCATAAACACAGAAGGATCAGATGAATATGCCCTGCTGGCATGAGGGATTTAAAATCTAATTCATTTATCCAGCACAATGACTCCAAAGGAGCAATTAGGAGCTCTAAATCCCTGATTACACCGCAGCCAAAGCCAGAGGAGGGCCTGTGTTTCCGTGATCTGCTCGCTGATTTAACAGATGACTTGCCTGAGACACTTTTTCTCATCTCTAGCTGTAATCACTGACTGAACGCGTGATACTATATTTAAGCATGAGCTGCGAACACTGGTTGTTGAGTTTGCTCTGGCGCTTATTGGATCCGGCTGCTTGACTTCATTCATTTAATGCATGCTATTTATCAGGTAGAATTCATTTGTTCTGACTTGACCTACTGTACCTCGCATTGTTTGAAGATGTTTTGCCACCCACATTAACAATGAGTGGCACTATATCGTCAAATGGCAAATATGATGTCCTGGATGAATGAAACCCCTCACAAAACCTCTTTAGCAAGAGATGTCAAATGCATTAAAAAGCTAAATTAGCTCAGAAATAACAAAGGGCAATTGGGTTTTAATTGAGTGACAGGTTATTAATGATGCCAGCCAGTAGCTGACCTATTCTGTCTGTCATTGTCCAATCAAATCACAGAACTACAAACCATGCAATTTAATGTATATAAAAATGTTTTTATAAAATCACAACTGTTTTCAACATTGATAATACTCAGAAATGTTTCAGCAAATCAGCATATTAGAATGATTTCTGAAGGATCGCGTGACACTGAAGACTAGGGGTGGGACGATAAATCGATTCGTGGATCGATTCTGCGATTTTCTGAATGCATTGCGATTCTGAGCTTAATTTTTTTAACAGTAGATGGCGCTCTAGGCAAGTTTTTAACCGCAGTTTAAAGGTTTAAGTTTTTAAATGCTTGTGTGTTCGGCTGAGTAATGCAAGTAGTTACATGTACTTATGATGCGAGATTAATGTAAACAGCCTACTGTGAACACTCTTGGAATTCGCTTCAACCTTTTCAAACTTTGTGAATGATTACTTTAGGTTCAAGTGGTGTGTGTAATGAACTGGAAGCAAGCAGAGTATGTCTGTTTTTTAAAGCACGCAGTGCCATCTGCTGTTAAAAATTAAGTTCAGAATCGATTCGAGAGAAAATCGCGATGCGTTCAGAAAATCGCATAATTGAGCCACAAATCAATTTATTTGATCACCCCTAATGAAGACTGGAGTAATGATGCTGGAAGTTCAGCTTTGATCATAGGAATACATTAGACAGATATTCGCATTGTAATACTATTGTAATACTATTTCACACATTTTACTGTATTTTTAAATGCAGCCTTCACTACAAAAAAATATTTTCTTTCTTAGTATTTTTGCCTTGTTTTCCAGTATAAATATGCAAAGACTGTTTAATCTAGATATATTTACTTGAGAAGCAAAATTACTTAAGTCATTGATATTAAGCCTTGTTTTCTGAAAACATTTTTTAGTTTTTGCTTTAAAGGAGAAACATTTCTGGCAATGGGACAAGAAAAATAGTCTTGTTTTCCCTTTGAGTCAAGATTATTTTTCTTACCCCACTGGCAGATATTTTTGTTGCTTGTTTCAAGCGACTTCTTTGAAACACACACACACACACACACGCACATGCACACACACACACGCACACGCACACACACAAAATATTCTTTAAAAAAAAACTAATGAAATATATTATTATATATACCTTGTCTGTTTTTAAATCCACTCTAAAGACCTATTTATTTTCGTTGGCGTTCCCATGACAAACTGTCTTTGACTTTGTTCTCAGGAACGCCACACATTATTACAGCTTGTGTATATTCTGTGTATATTTAATGAGTTATTTTGTTTTACAACTGTTTTAATTTGCCTATTGTTGGTAGAGTGTCGTAAAGTACTTTGGTCAACTCCGGTTGTTTTTAAACTGTGCTATATAAATAAAATTGTATTGTATTGTATTGTATATATACTGTACTTTCTCCAAGTATTATCTTACCTCCTCGGTTTTGAGTCTCTGCACCTAATTTCTAGGAAATAATGCAGGTGTCACTGTCTGAGCAGTGGACTTTCTGTAACTTCTGCTATTAGGTGTATGTGCGCTGAATGAAGGCTAGAGAAGCTCAATAACACACGCTGAGGTGCTGAGGATGGCAGATGAATTGCTGGCTCAAGGGCGGATGAGATAGCTTTGTTTGCTAGATTACTCGTCCCGCAAAAGCAGGATTTAATTCAATCAGTGTTTTCCGGATAGTCTGGCACCGTTAGACACATTTCGCAAACCCCTGTCATCCAAGAGAGGAGCGTAATTTGATCAATATTAGGTCCGTTATGACTCATGCCATGTTTAATATTAATTGGAACTGCACCACATCCTCACAGGAACAAGTGCACTGTCAGAAGAACTTATTTCCAATTCCAAATGAAAGGTGAAGTGTGTAATTTCAGAGCCACTGGAGGCACTAGACGTACGCTCTTAAAATATAAAGAAGAACCTTTCCGTGATCGGTGCTTAAAATAACCATTTTTGTCTTAGTTTGAAGAACATGTTAAAAATCTAAAGAAACTTTTTCCACTATAAAGAATGTTTTGTGCAATGGAAAGATTCCATGGATGTTAAAGGTTCTTAATTAAACCATCAGTGACAATAGAGAACATTTATTAATTAGAGTGTACATGCAAGAAATTGGGCCAACCAACATGCACTGAATAAATAAATAAATAAATAAATAAACCCCGGAGCACAAAAGCAGTGTTAAGTCGCTGGGGTATATTTGTAGCAATAGCCAACAATACATTGTATGGGTCAAAATTATAGATTTTTCTTTTATGCCAAAAACCATTTGGATATTAAGTAAAGTTCATGTTCCATGAAGATATTTTGTAAATTTCCTACCGTAAATATATCAAAACTTAATTTCTGATTAGTAATATGCATTGCTAAGAACTTCATTTGAACAATTTTAAAGATGATTTTCTCAATATTAAGATTTTTTTGCACCCTCAGATTCCAGATTTTCAAATAGTTGTATCTCGGCCAAATATTGTCCGATCCTAACAAACCATACATCAATGGAAAGATTATGGTTTGTTAGCTTTCAGATGAAGTATAAATATCAATTTTGGAAAAAAAATATCCTTACGACTGGTTTTGTGGTCCAGGGTCACAAACAAACAAACAAACAAATAAATAAATAAATACATAAATAAATATTGTGATAACTTCTAAATTAAGTGATTTAAAATGGTATTTAAACTATAAGTAACTTTTATAGGTTAGATCAAGTCAAAATAAATTTTCAAGATGTACACAATTAGTGTTGGGAAGGTTTCTTTGGAAATGTAATCGGTTACAGATTACAGTTACACTACTACATTTTAAATAGAGTAACCTATGTCGATTACTTTATTAAATTACTTTTGTTTTATTTAATTACTTTTCTAAATTTCTAACAAATGTTTACAATATTTTCAAACATGTAAAGCAGGCAGGGTTAACCTTACAGTAGCACACAACACTGATTACGTTCAGACTTTCAAAATCATTCATCACTTGAATTAAGATTATAATAATTTAATTATAAAGCACAGCTTAATAATAAACCCCAGCCGCCACAAAATCAGACTTTATCACCTCTTAGTACTTTGAGATCGTTCTGGGGTTAAATACAGATTCACAATCACAACAAGAAATAGTTAACAAGATGTAATCAGATGCAACCCTTGTAATCATTAACATTTTTATAAGTAATTAATTTAATTACACATTTTTCTCAGTAAGTGTAACAGATTACAGTTACATTTATTTTGTAAATAAATTGCGTAACACCGTTACATGTAACTAGTTACTCCCCAACACTGCAATAAGTAACATGCAATATATTATATATCATAGCAATATGCAATGCAATATGAACACATTTCTCCCTATATTAATCTTGTGCAAAAACACACACAATAACACTTAATTTCAACATGTATTCACCTTATACAGTCTGAAGCAACGCATGCTCAATATAATCACCTCATTTCATTTAGTTAATTTCACTGCTGGGTCGGGCAGCATCTATCTACAATTAACTGGGGCAAGAGAAAGTATTTTAACGTTGCAAAAATTACACACTTCACCTTCCCACCTTCCCCCTCGGAGCCCAACACAAACTGCTAACAGAAACAGAAAACGGCTAATTTCGCTGATAATGTCTGTTGTGCTGCGTAATCATCAGCCGCCGCCTCCGTTCCCATGGCTTGCTCTGGAGTAGGCGTTCCTCGGGGCAAACAAAATCATTCAAATGAGCTCGTTTAGGCGATGCCCTCACTCCACAATGGCTCCTGAAGCAATTTAACTAGATAGCAGTGCGAGCTTAAAAGGTCTGCACAACCTTTCTAGGTCACAGATGGGCTCGACGCAGCTACAATGCACAGTAATCCCTGCATCTTTTCTCCGAGATGCCGAGAGAGTGAGTGGGCTATGGAGTAAATTATTGGGTAAACAGATTGCCTAAGTGTAAAGGATGAATGAACACATCAGGAAGAAGTCATTAGCGTTGGGACACATTGCGTTTTAACTGGAAGGAGCACAATGAGAACCTGCAATAGTAATTACAGTCTATAGGGTAAAAATCACATCCTTTTGTCAGCCTCGGCCCTCATAATGGCAGAGATTGCAGCTGGATTATTCAACTCGGAAAAGATTCATCTTCCCACTCCGATGCTTTCAGCTGACGCTCGTCTCACTGGAGCTAAATTATACACCAGCAGCAGCTCGAGGAAAACAGCACATTGTGGCCAACACGTGGAGGGCGAGAGAGACACAAAGCCTGCATTGTGGAACAATTATATCTGGTAGCACGACACCAAACTGGCCTACTTTTCTGAAAAAAAAAGTGTGAAATAAAAAATGAATAATAAATACGTTACAGTTTAGATACAATATGGCCAGTTACATTGTGCATTAGTGGTCATTTTTCACTAACTCTTTCATTAGACCAGTAGGTGGCGACAAGTGACTCTCTGAATCATTCATTCAAATGATTTGTTCAGATCAAAACACTGGAACGAAACATGTGACTGTCTTTATAGCTCATGAGTGAGTCATTGGATCAATCATTCAAGTGTTCTTTTTTTAATAACACTTATTCCTTCTGGAATGAAACTCAGAGATGTGTTTGAATTAGATTATACTGTAATATACTGATGTGTAAAAAAATAAAAAAAAATCAAGTAATGGCACAGTAGTCATGAATGGTTTCTCACAACCAGATCACGTACAAAAATAAATAAAAAAATAAACAAATTAATTAATTAATATGTTTTTCTGTATTTTATAAACTGTGTGAATTTACTGCTAAATTGCAGCATATATTGAGATGAGGTCAACATATATAGGATGATGCATCATCCAATATAATATTAAAGTTATGGGTTATGAAATGTTCATATTTTGGTTTTGGAAGTCCCCAACAATAGGTTGACATGCATGCAAGGTCAAAAAACACTTTCATTGTCTTATAATATGCATTTATTTTTACCTTATTTGCTCAACGGCTCCCAAACGATTCGCTCAACAACATTTTTACAAACCCTTCCTTTGCGTTACGCTAATCTGCGGTGATTGGTCCGATTGGTCTCATTTTCATTTCATCTAGCCTGTAATGCCTGATAAAGCAGCGTTTGTGAGCGCAGTGATGCATTGTGTACAGCGTTACCAGGGAAACCGCTATTTTTACCGCTCCAAAAGCAGCTCCTAGTGGCAAATAATTAATTTGCATTTTCATTCAGACCAACATGAAAAGACCTACAAGTGGGCGGGCAATATGCTAATGTTTCATGTTGACGTCAGCTTGGGATTCGTTTAAAAAAACGACTCGTTTCAATGATTCAGAGTTGACTCTTTCTTTTGAGAGACAATAACTTTATACACGGTGCACTTTCAGATTTAAAACTTTGCAGGATGTTTTCATTCACTTAGAGCTGTGTTACACACTGCATGAAAAGTCATTTTCAAAAATCCATAATAGGGGCACTTTAAGATTATATTAAATTAATAATAATAAAATTAATAGTAGTTGTATCATACAAATTTGGCAACATTTTTAATTGTTTATTTTATATATTTTTTCTTTAAATTAAATATTAAATATACAATTTTTAAATTGCATATAATTTTGTTTCATGGTAATAAATAAATAAATAAATAAATAAATAAATAAATAAATAAATAAGGACTGACTTTATCTCAAAATTGTTCACATATTTTTCACAGCTGTTCACAGAACTTGCTGCAAATGTTGATGTTTAGATAAAAACCATTAATAAAAGCATTACCATTTAATAGACTGTTGAGATGAGATTTAGTGATCACTATTGTCAGAAAAAAAAAAAAAGTAGAATATTCTTATATATCAACCCGACTGTGATCACCTGCTGATATTCAGAAAAACAGTAATCTTGCTTCTGTGATACTGTGTAAATATCTTACAATAATAATAGCTTCAGTACAACATGTACAATATACTGAGTGTAGCATTTAGGTATTTCAATGATTGGAATGTTATTTCTATTTCTATCCGCAGTGATTTGAGCGGTAATTGCGGTCGGTGCGTGTAAAGAAGTGCGGAGCAGGTAGCGGCGGCAGAACGGAGAGAGGTTAGCAATCCTGAGAGTGACAGCTGACTCTCTGCCAGAGCCTCCTGCAAAATGTCATCTGTGGCGCTGATCCGTGAATAACACGCATGGGAAAGGTGATGCAAAGACAACTCCTTGTGGAGTACAGACAGAAAAACACGTGCTGCTGCTACAGTAATATTGTGAAATATTTTTACAATATAAAATATATGTTTCCTATGTGAATATATAGTAAAATATAATTTATTTCTGTGCTCAAACCTGTATTTTCAGCATCATTACTCCAGTCTTCAGTGTCACATGATCTTCAGAAATCATTCTAATATGCTGATTTGCTGCTCAAGAAACATTTCTGATTGTTATCAGTGTTGAAAACAGTTGTGCTGCACAATATGTTTGTGGAAATAGTGAATGCTGTTTTTCTGAACGTTCTACTCATCAAAGAATCCTAAAAAATGTATCATGCTTTCCACGTAAATAGTAAGTTTAATGATGCAGCATTCACCTCCACAATAACACTGCTGTCCTATTACAACTTCTGCTGAATCGTGAAATCCTGTGCAGTGATGATTGTGGGCATTTACAAAGCTCTTCAATAAAAAGACTGAACAAGACAAGTGTTGTTTTCATGCTGTTTCTGTCTCAAACAGCCAGTGCAATCAGGCTACTTTATATAACAACATACAGACGAAAAAGGAATAATTTCCATCAACTCCAAATAGCTATTGGAAACAAGTTTGTCAGGGAAACTTTTCAGGCCTCTGAATGATCCATTATATAATATTCAGCCTCTGGCGTGAATTTCCCCAATAATCTGATTGAAATGTGAGCAGTAGGGTAACAGAGAGCTATTAAAACCGCCTCTCCATAGTTAGAGGCCGAATGTGATGATTAGGAACTGCAAACAATTACTGCAACAGCGTCACATGCTGATTTCAAAGTGAACCGTTGGTAAATATTTCCTTAATGTATTTCGCTCATGTGGCGTTTGAGATTTTCAGGAAGACAGGAATCTATTCATCGTCCTCTCTGTTTAGTGCACTAGTTTGGACGGCATGCGGGATTTCATCCTGCTCCATACTTTCTATTTCGTTCTGCTGGCGGAGTCATCGTCCTCTTTATCATTATGCAATTTGCTTAAGAAAAAAAAAAGATAATTACAGAAAAAGCTTCAGATATTCAGTTGAGCTGATACTGTGAATTAATATTCAAGGTGATGTCATAGAAGGAGAAAGGCAGAGTCAAAGAAGGAATAATCAGAGCTGTCCTGCTGTCACTTTCACAGGTTATCTGGAGTCTTGTGTGCTCAGACTTTTGACTGGAGGCAGAAACTATAGTTCTCATTGCATGGGCTGAAAATAAATTTATTAAAAAAATGTTGTACAGTACCACGATGTTTTGGCACGGGGGAAAAATAACAATAAAATAAAATTATTATATAAAAAGGGATTTATCTGAATAATATAATGATTAATAATATGATTATTATCATTACTATAGATGTGTTATTAGAGTACGGTATTATAAATGTGTTACAAGCAGTAAAATTGCTTATCTAGAGATAAAACATCTACTATGAAGATTGTAACAAATATCTTTCTGTCGCTGAATACTGACAGACATTCATAATGAAATCATGCATTTTTAACAGTATAATAATGTTATGCATGTGTTATAAATGTATTATAATGTGTAACATTGCTTGAATACTGATAAAACATCTACTATTAACATATTATGTAAACCTAGCTCTCTTTCTGTTCCTGAGCATTGCCAGTATTTTTAAATTTCTTATAAAATAAATTTGTCAAAATTGTTGACAGATGAACTCTTTCCCCACAAGAATTATTTTTTTTTTAATTGCCAACCACTGCCAGCATTTTTTATCATTTTCACGGCCCCCAGAATATTTTGTGGTATGTATGAATATCTGAACATGCAATATGTCTCTGAGCCTCTGATTTTAAACCAACCAACCAACAAACAAAACAAAATGTTATTTTAGCTTCACACATTTTTTTAGCACTTCAATGTGGGCAAGTTTAAAAAAAAAAAAAAATGGAACAGAGCGTTTTTGTCATAGACTATAACTGTATCGGATACAGAACGATGATCAAAACACAGATGGAGTCGATCGCTTCCATCAACACACCCAAAGCTTCACGGTCCTAAACCACTTCCAGCATCGACATTCCATTCTCTAACATTGAGCTGTTTTGATTTATATGCCATTTAATGTTTGATGATCACGTTATTTTATATATGCACACGCTTTCACACAAGATTGCTTGTTTCTGCTCCTGCGCCATGTTCTGATCCAGAGAAACAGTACTCTTTCAGAAGATGTGTAATAGCGCCTTCTACCGTATAAAACAGTGGAAACACGGAAAATTCTGTCAGTTGTGGGGAAAGAGTTAATAGTTCATAAATGTTAAAAACATATGATAAAAACTAGGGATGCACTGAATTTTCGGCTGTCGAAAATTATTGGCCGAAAGAGAAAAACGGCCGAAAATGTGATCCGAAAATATATGGCACGGCGCACCGTTTCACTCTCCCTCTAGCCGTCGTCACTGCGCTCAATATTCCGCACTATGAATGTGCGTTCTGCTCATGTACGACTCATGCTCACCAGAAAAGCAAAGTCTGGAAACGCTCTGACAGGAAATTTCTATGTAGTATTAGAGGTCGACCGATTAATCGGCCAGCCGATTAATGGGGCCGATTTTTGGCATTTTTGAATTAATCGGCATCGGCCGATTGTGCTGCAAATTAGGCCGACTTATTTATTTTTGTTATCACTATGGCCATTTGACTTATAGCAGTGTCCAGTGTTTCCCATACATTGAGTTATTTGTGGCGGCTCGTCACAATATCAAAACTGACCGCCACAAATAGATTTAAATTAAATTGCAGCGCGGGTATTTTTATGTGAATGTATCTTTGAAAAGAACCGACTGTCTTCAGAAAAGCTTCTATGTCATTTTCCTTTCGTCTTTCCTGTAATGCCTGATAAAGTAGCATTTGTGAGCACAGCGCTTATTTGATTACAGCCGTTACCGGGGAACCCACAGTATCTCCTGTTCTAACAGCGCCTCCTGCTGGCAGATAATACATTTGCATTTGCAGGTCTCTGGGAAACACTGGTGTCTGTCAACAAACATACACAAAAAGCTTCCTTCAGAACTGTTTTGAGAAGGTGCTGAAGTTTTGAGCCATGTATTATTACTATGAATTAGGCTACTACTACTATTACTATCTTGTACCCTGCAATAATTATTTACTCTTTTATGAGAAGAAGGGGAAACAAAAAAGAAAATTGGGCAAACATATCGACCCAAAAAAAAATCGGCATCAGATATCGGCCATCGGCTGCTCTGATTTCTAAATATCGGCCAGAGAAAAACCCATATCGGTCGACCTCTATGTAGTATACTTGTTCCTGTTTGCAATAGCACTACTGTTTTGTAACATGGCAGTGCTGGTAAAATGATGCTACCCTCTCGTTCATATTGAATAATTATTACGAAGATTTTCGGTTTCCGGCCAAGTGCATCCAGAATTTTCAGTTTCGGCCCAGAATTTTCATTTCGGTGTATCCCTAATGAAAACATTAATAAGAGAATAATCATTCAATAAATTATTGAGATGACATTTAGTGGCCAAGAGAAAAAGTATAAGTTTCTTACAAACCCAGGAAATTAAATCAAATGCACCATTTGTTTACAGTTACAGTTTGCTTTTGTATATGTTGTTTACTTGCTATTACGTGCATCAAACCTGTATGCCTTTACTCTTGAAAGATGTGTAGTGTCACCCAATCAGATTGGAATGGAACTGGGGATTTCAGCCAGAGCTTGTCTGCGTCTACAGGAGTAAGTTTTCAGTGATACTGTGCATGAAAAGAAAACGAATCCTGTGTCAGTAAGATTTCATATTTTTTTGCATGTTTCTTTGTGAGACAGACCTCCTAGCTCTAACGAATGATCTGGGTCACGCAGACCTGATTGGTTAGTTGTGTCACTCATCCCATGCCGGGGGGTGTGAAGTGCGGCTTTGAAGTGCCCCCCGACCGTTAGCGGCTAATTATCCCGTCATACATGGGAGCACAGGCTCCGGCGTTCATTAAGCACACAACACCCTCCTTTATATCTAGACTCCGAAATAACACTTCAAGCAGACCTTAGCACATTCTGCACATTCACAAACGCCATGAGTGGGGCGACGAGGCTCTCAACAGCTGGATAATCAGAAGCAGCACAGAAGCACAGCTGTATAATGGGTGTCAGTCAATGGCGACGAGTCCTGTGATCCGCTGGCTACATTCCTCTGCTCCTAATTGCAGCAGAATTGTCAAAAGCGGCCATTATTTTTCCTCTCTTCTTCCAGAAGCTCAGCTGGCTGGCTGCAGTCATTTCAAACTCTGCTGAAGAATTATGTGGGCCACGGCTATAGATATGCTAAGGCTATCTTTAGATATAGGCTTGGCTAACTTGGGATGTGGGTTTGCCAGCTATTAATGGCTCTGTGAGCGGTGCTGTGATACTGACTGGGCCGCTCTCCGGAGCTCTTTTACGTAACTCGCTGACTGCATTACCTGAGGCATACGGCCAGTCGGAAGTCAGATCCAGATATCAGCACATATTCATCACCATTTCAAATAGGGTTAATTTAGTTTAATTGATGTCATTTTTGCCGTGTTATTACCAGGTGGCTTGCACAGGTTCTTTAGGCTATATATGAATTATTCATTGCAAACAAGTCACACATGAATTGTTGAACATAAGAATCACTTACATCAATGTCCCGGAGTACTGCCAGTCATTTGAAATGAAATAATCACACTTTTGCATTTCTGACAGAATCATATTGTGAATGTGTTATAAATGTGTTATAAATGTACTGTAAGCCATAAAGTGCTTATATAACGATAAAACTTCTATGAAGATTACAGTATGTAACATAACTTTTTCTGTCCTCATATACTGCCAGCCACTCAAAATAAAATAATCAGGTTATTTCGCTTTTTCCACTGTATTTTATCACATGTTTTATAAATGTGGGTTACACTTTATTTTAAAGTGCCCCTATTATGGCATTTTTAAGGTTGCTAATATTGTTTTATGAGTCTCCTAAAACAGGTTTACATGCATGCAAGCTCAAAAAATAGATTTAATTTTACCTAATTTCTAAATGATTCGTAAACAACTCGTGCGAAAAAGTTCAAAGAATCAGTCTCTCTAAACCCCTCCTTTCACTGCTGTGATTGGTCAGATGGCGCAGTCCTTTTTGATTGGCTCTGGATTGGTCTACCGCGTACAGCGCGTGTCGGAAAGGAAACGCCCATTGCCATGACAGAACGACAGCCCTGGAAAATGTCAAAAGATGGTATCGATTGTACCTTACCAATTCAAGTCAGAGTCTGATGATGAAACATCAGACAAGAGACTGATTCGGTAGGATACAGCGTCTTCTCGACATGATGTTAACCACATGGAAATTTTACTGTTTGTGGGCAGGCAAGTTGCTGACGTAGAACGTGAGCAGACATTATGCAAATATGTTACTTCGTGACGTAGAGCCGTAACAGTATAAGATTCAAATTCCTGACGACTCGTTTAGGCGATTGCGAGCCGACTCTTTTTTATTGATAGACAATAACTTTATTTATTGTGCACTGTCGGCTTCACAACTTCACAACAGATAGTTTGTTCACATACAACTACATGACACACTGCATGAAAGGTAATATTCGAAAAGGCATAATAGGGGCACTTTAAAGGAGACATATTATGCCCCTTTTTACAATAATATATACAGTAATATAAGTCTCTGGTCTCCTCAGAATGTGTCTGTGAAGTTTCAGCTCAAAATACCCCAAATATCATTTATTATATCATTTTGAAAATGCCTATTTTGAGTGGAAGCAGAAACACACTGTTTTTTGTACCTATCTCTTTAAATACAAATGAGCTGCTGCTCCCTGCCCCCTTTTCCAGAATAGAGCTGCTCGCATCTGCTAAAAACATCTGTTTTGGTTCAGATTATCATGTTTATCGCACTGAAATCATGTGTTTTAAACCATATTAGTTTAAACTGCTGATATACGGTTTTCTGAGTGCACACGCACAGAAAGCGGCTGTCACAGCATGTGAGTACTAAACTAAGTTCTCATTCACACACAAGTTTACTTTAAAAAAACACAGGAGTTACAAAAAACAGTCGGTTATGTCTGTGAAGGTAAACAGCTGGGAAATAAATTGCATGTTTATATTAGATTGTGTGGCAGCAACAATATAAAATAAATAAATCCACTGCTTGTCTGCTCTGAGGCTAGGACTCTAAATAGTGTTCTGTGTTCGTCTGTGAAGCCAAAGGCAGAACAGTTAGCATGTTTTGCTCAAACTTTCACCACGGCGTTAGAACTGGTGTGTACACCGTTGTCGCTTGCGAAATCAAAATGACGGCGCCGTGGGTGGAAATGTACAGATTAAGGGGCGGTAATATTATAATGAGATCTCTTTGTGACGTCACTAGGCAAAGCGAAATCAGATGCGCTCGTTTTTTCAGACGCTTGCAGAAAAAGGCTTACCAAAACAAAGTTACTGGTTTAATCTTTTTCACGTCTCCTTGGTTGGTAGATGCACCGGGGGCCTGATTATAGCACTTAAAACCTGGAAAAATCAGATTTTCATGATGTGTCACCTTTAAGGTGTCCTTGTTACAGTGTAATTATACATTTAAGTACTGAGTAATATTAATTGACTACATGTACTTACTATTAGGGCTGCATGATAAATCGTATGCGATATTTAATGCGTATCTTGTCAGTAAAGCCGGTTCTGTAATCAGAGGTAAATCTCCATCACGTGCGCGCTTTCACATGGAGCAGCATTTACTACACAGAGATGTTGTTCACTGACAAGCTGAGCAAAACTACGTACATATATGATCGTGGTTTTGCGCTGCTTGTCAGTAAACAATGGCTCTGTTGTTTACTGACAAACTCTGGAATAATCTACCGAACATTGTCCGGGAGGCAGACACACTCTGTCAGTTTAAATCTAGATTAAAGACCCATCTATTTATCCTGGCTTACACATAACACATTTCTAATATTCAAATCCGTTAAAGGATTGTTAGGCTGCATTAATTAGGTCAGCCGGAACCGGGAACACCAAATGTACTTGTAACACCCATAACACCCAATGTACTTGTTACATCGTTAGAATAATGGCATCTACGCTAATATTAGTCTGTTTCTTTCTTATTCCGAGGTCACCGTAGCCACCAGATCCAGTCTGTATCCAGATCAGATGGTCACTGCAATTACCCGGACCCGGCACCTAGAGAAGACTTCTACAGCCCTGAATGTTAGCGGAGATCAGGTTTCTCCCAAGGTTTTTTCTCCATTCTGTCACCAATGGAGTTTTGTTCCTTGCCGCTGTCGCCTCTGGCTTGCTTATGCAGGGACACTTATTTTCCAGCTATATATCGTCGATTTGATTGCACAGACACTATTTAAACTGAACTGAGCTAGATGATGACATCACTGAATTCAATGATGAACTGCCTTTAACTGAAAAATGGAGTGTTTACTATTGTCCTTTTGCATTATTGACACACTATTTTCCTATTTAATACTGTAAAGCTGCTTTGACACAATCTGTATTGTTAAAAGTGCTATATAAATAAAGGTTGCTTGACTTGACATGAGCACTGCCAATCATTCTATAATGAAATAATCATGCACTTTTAGACAGCAATGTTATACATGTGTTATAAAGCTATTATTATTTGTAAAAATACTTACAGACTATAGAGCTGAAACACATACCAGCATCTAACATACCTCTCTTTTAGTTCCTGAGTATTGTCTGCCACTCATAATGAATCATGTACTGTACTTCTGCAGCTTTGACATGATAAAGTAGTTATGTTATACATGTGTTCAAAATGTCTTATAAGTAGTACACTTGCTGAAACAGAACTGAAACCTCTACTATGAAGATTATGTAACATAACTCTGTTTCTCTCTCTATAAATGGTGCATTTAGGTGCGTAGGATGATATTCATGGTGCCCGAGTCACTGGTTGTGCGAATCTTGCAAAGTCTCTGAGAAGCATATGTAGACATACTCTCAACGAGGACCTGAAACAAGATGTATAAAGCTGCTTTTCTGCAATAGACTAAATGTTTGCTCTTTCCTCTCCCCGATGCCTTGCTTTTTACAGAGAGAAACACAGCGTTCTATCACATCAGTTCTTATAGCATGTTCAACATTGTTAAATACTGTGACAATGTGCAGCACTACTCATTAATGAATCAGAAGGTATACAAAATGAATCAGCTCTGCCCATGAAAACAACCATCTTAGACGCGTTTGCCTTCAATGATGACAACAGAGGCCTCGCCAAAGAAAGATTTACACAAAGAAAGCTGCAGCGAACCCACAGCCTGACTCTAAAATCAGGGGTTTTCTTCCCTATAAGACATCTTAATGTACTGTCAGCATGTGTTGTGGTTTCTTCCCTCGCATTGAACCTCAGGATTTTATAATGGCGTCATTTCATCAGTGAAGTATGTGTTCACGGAACAGATTCTGAACATGCACTCGATTGGTTGATGCATTTGCTTATGGCAGTCTTTAGAGAAAGAGCAGCATAATCTGAATTGCATTCGCATCACATAACTGATGTTCTGAACGATTTTCTAATACTTAAATTTGAATATTTTTCACATTGCGACTTCATGACGCAGTTTGCAATATACTACATCCTCTGTAACTACCACTTTTCATAAACGACTTTTCTCATCTCTTTGATGAAACAGTTGGGAGTTTATTTAGACTACCTGATGGTGGCTTAAAGAGAGTAATTTGTACGTTATAATGGTGAAGCCTACTGCCTACTCTCAGTGGCTGACAGTATAATTGGAAGTAAGACAGGGAAGCGCATTCGAAAAGACATAATAGAAGCATATTAGTCACTAATTAAGTCACATGCATTTTTCTCTTCCCCTGACACATTCATCATCCTTTCAATCCGTTCATGTGTTACTCAGTGCGTAAGTGTGAAGCTGTGTTTATACGTGCATGTGTGACAGAGAGAGAAACGCACACAATAGGGTGCATGGGTAGTAATTAACTCTCAGCAGATATAACCTGGATGACATACTGAAAATGGCCAACAAATTGCAAACTGTTATGCCAACTGAGCTATACAAAGTCTGATTTTCACACCGCATTTCTGGAGGTAAATCAATTAAAGGTGCTTTAAGCGGTTTCAGTTATTTTGGCTAAACATCTGACGCTAAATAGACCAAACACTGCCGACCCATCATCAAATACATAAATGGCAGGGAGTTAATCCAATAATGGTTTAAAAATATTAAGTAAAAACTAAAAAAAAAAAAAAAAAAAAAAAGGTTGGGTCTAGACCAGCCTGATGTCAGTGTAAAACATAAAAAAAAAAAAAAACCTTAAAACAAATCCTTGCATTATTTGTATGAAATATATTTGTAGATATATCACCTATTATATCAATATTTGAAGCCTTTACAAAAGTGATTGTATGATTTTGAGTGCAACTTTTCACACTGAGGATAAATAAATAAATAAATAAATAAATAGTAAAACATTTTCATTATATGACAAAATAAATGTTACATGAAATAAAACATAAAATAAAATTTCAGCTGGTTTCCAAGGCAACATTTCTCATTTTCATTTGGTTTAACTTGATGTACTAAAATAACAAAAACTATATAAAAACAAATATTAATGAAACTATATAGACATTTAAAATAATCAATAACTAAAAAAGACAAAACACACCAACATTACATTAACTAAATTTAACATGAAAACAGAAAACTTAAAACTAAAATCTAATTCAAAATAAACAACACAACTGTAATAGTAACAAACAATGACAAAACAAACAAACAAAAATATATTAAATCATACTAAATAATTCAATGATACTAAAACAACACTTGAGTGAAAACATTTTGAATATGATGATCAGGGTCATGGGCGGATTGGCCATCTGGCAATTCTGGCAAATGCCAGAGGGGCCGGACCATTTTGTTTAATGTGGGCCGGTCAGATTTTTTCTAATAAAATTGTTTTTACGGGCCAACAGCGCATAGGACGGGTTTTTATCGCTTACACGATTTCTCTATGGTTATAATAATAATAATAATGTTACTAATAAATACATGCTAAGCATTTTGCC